>NC_142939.1:51685222-51690222 GCF_046866305.1 Octopus bimaculoides | reverse complement strand
TTTGAGGGGTACTTAGTCTTCTGTTTCTACTTGCAGTGGTGGTCAGGGAGATGTTCTCTGTTCAATGTAAATAAATACCAGACTCGTGTCTATTAAATAACTACACACACCCCACTCAACACTTTTAGCTTTGTGACAAATTAAAAACAATTAAAATATTTTCTTGTTATTGTTTTGTCATTTCTTCTCGAAATTATCGTCATCATCAACGTCACCGTCATTAAATTTTCATCTTAGATGGCATTCTGTTGTTTTTGCCCATTTTTTAAAATGAGGATATAAAATATAGAACGCGTTATTTATGGCGTCAATGTCAAGCAATAATAACGACAAATATTTCAAAGATTATTGGTTATTGTGTGACATTAAAAATTCTAATCAGTATTTCGAAGTTTTTTAAATAAAAATCATAATTGGAATATTCAATTTTGTGTGGGTGGAATATTTCAAAAAGCAATACCAATTTCTATTAAAATATTGGCTTATTTTTCTTGAGATTTAATATAACCTCTATATTAGAGGTGAGTGAATATGGCATTTGCTCGTTTCTGAAAAGTATTAGACGATTTATTGATGTGGATCTGAAGAATGATACCAGTTTGATTCAAGTCTCAATCCCTGAAGTATCTTTCTATAATATCACTGTTTAAGGTCATGTCTACAGATTTGCTATAGAAATTATAGCCAGCATTGATTTGTTACATCCTTTCGTATCTGCGTGTCAAAAGTAAACAATGTAATTGTAAATGGACTAAATAGGTAATGGGTGTATATGCATATTTCAGGAGTTCTTGCTCCTTCATCAGGATCATATCCATCCTATTAACTATTCGCGAACTCACTCGTTAAATAGGAGGTAAATACAGAATTGTAAAATTGTATATCCTAGTTTCAATTATTAAAGACTTTCTTAGCTGCTGGTACGTACATATTAACTACTTGTTTTGACACCATATTTCTATTATAATGTATCAGTAGCAATAATTTTCAAATCACAATATACAATGCCCTCGCTACTCCATACAGGCGAAACCTACAGACTAAGGGGCGAAACTCTTGTGACCCTGAGACACCTAATGACAATACTGAAGATTTTCCAGCGTTGCAATGGATTTAGAAGAGCTTTCAAAATCGCTGAATAGCGTTTACATCTTTTGTGGGATGGGGTGAAGTGGGGGTAAAGCATCTGTGATGCTTATTGCATGTAGAAAGTAATCGAATAACCTATATATATATATATATATATATATATATATATATACAAAATCTAAAATATTCGTCGTGCTTTTTCTTCACTTATTGGAGTATATATATATATATATGTATGTACACATATGCATATATATATATATATATATATATATATATATATATATATATATGTATGTATATATGTATATGTATATAGATACATCCATAACATACATGTATGTATATGGAGTATGTACATACCTATAAATACGATACACAAATCTATATACACACTTCTAAATATATGATTGTGTTTAATTTATGACTATCACTGGCACTTTTTTTTCTAATTTTAAAGAAAATACAAAACTAATGAATGACATCTGTTTCTAAAGGCATTTCTTGTCAATTCTGACACCGAATGATGATAACCTCTCTCCTAACTGTATTGCTTTAAATGGAAAGAGAGAAGACTGTGTTTGTTTGAATGATGCTGCAGGGAAAAACATTATATGTTGTCTGCAACAAACGAGATATGATATTAAGATTCAAATTGAAATCTTTGCAGCGAGAGACGTAAAAGTCGCTTGCTTCCAGTCAAATGATTAATTACATGCTGATTTACCTGCCAAAGTATTCACTAGTTATTGCAGTTGACTGCTGAATTTACAACATCCATAATTCTGTTTTTGGCAGCATCATTTGTCCAAATATTCTAGACTGAAACACTAACAATTTAAGAGACGCCCTGCTTGTCAAATAATAAAGCGATATTTTCTTAGGTAATGAAAAGATTAACACTAAATAGCTTTTATTGAAACCAATATTTTGTATTAAGGTAATGATTTTAATGTATATTTTTAAAATAACTTTAGCATTTTAGGCAAAAGATATGCCAACACATTCTGCATCATCCTTTTGTTTATTCAGTAGAGTTAGTAGGTGAGAGATTAAAGTTGAAACTTGCTTTAGTTATATGAATATATAAAACTTTGAGAGAACAGGAAATATCCTTTTTTTTCTTCTGTTTTAGTATGGTAGATCTCAAAACACATAAAGTTATCAACATAGCAGCATATAAATATTGATTAAAAAATCTTGTTGATAGAAAAAGTCGAAGGCCGCCCCAACTTTTCTACCCAAAGTTATTTTCATTTTCATATTTACACGCTGCTATATATAGTTTTATGTGCTTCGAGATCTACTTTTTCATTTTATTTACTACTGGCCAATTATGGGAACAGACAGAGGTTTATAGATATGTAAACCTGTTAGTAATTTCTTAATTTGATTCATATAGCCAACACATATGTGAGATAAAACAATATTTATTATTATTTTCTTTTACTTTATATTGTGCTAGATTCAGCTGCCACTTAAAGAAAACAGCAAAAGTATATTTGTTGTGATATTATTAGGTTGTTCCGAAAATAATGGCCGATTTTAGAAACAATTTTCTTCTGGAAAAATTAAACATCTCTGTCATCGATGAACGAGACTATTTATGCCTTGTTGAAAAAAAAAACTTATTGACTTTGATGCTAAGAAATCTTTGAAAGCTGATTCCACTTCTGGTTTGGACCTGAAAGTTTTATCACTTAAAAACGTGTTGAAATGCTTTAAAAAATGGTAGTCAGTGGGTGAAAGATCAAGAGAATATGGAGGATGAGGTCAAGTTTCGTATCCAAAGTCTGTGAATTTCTGCAGCGTCATTCTTGTAACAGGTAGCTTTGCATTATCATGCATTTGTGCCTGTTTGTGTCTGCTTATATCTCTTATTCGTGTGTTTGTTTTTTTTTACCAGTTCAACAAACTACAATACCATATAAATTGTATTAAATACAATATAAATATTAAATCATATAGAGAGAGACCGGCTGTAATTTTAATACTCAGTGCCGTGATATAGCTGCAGTCAACTGACTAAAACTGGTAAAAGCACATGTATATACGGGTTGTAAAAGAAAATCATTTACAGACGTGTTTTGTAAGGATAGATGATAATACTCTTTCATCATTTCAAAACATTATTTTTGGCACTTACTATGAATCGAATCATAATAAAATTTTAACATAACTTATTCAGATTAGCCATGCAGACAGCGTGTGTGTTCTATATTTGGTATGTGTTTTCATCAATCGCGAGATCTGGACTAGCAACGTCTGTAGATTATTCAATTAAGCGTTAACTACAAGATCAGTGAACACCGTATTTGATTTAATAGCTAAGTGGTACTAGAACTAGAAAACGGATTTTGAATTGGCTGAAAATTTTAATGGACAACACAGTCATAATTTTTTTATTGGCTGAGTATAAGCGAGAGACACTGAAGGTTCGGATAGGCTTTAAAATGAACAAATTGTTATGAAATTATAAAAACGATAAAAACTTTTATCGTATAATTTTAACACGTAAACAGACAGTTTTCCATGCTACAGTGTAACGTCAGGATGAACTCCATTGTCAAAATGGGGGAAGTTAGGTGTTAATGGCCAAACTGTGAATCTCTAACAAACTGGCTAGACCTTTGCAAACCTTAATAAGTAGAGATAATTGTACACTCAGTTTTTGTGAGAGTTAAAGTTGATTCTCTGAGACAAGGTTGTTCAATTGGATTCTGAAAGCTATGATTGCCTGTTTAGTTTATGCACTTTGTGCTTTGTGTTAGGCATTTATGGATTTATTTTATGCTCCAGGAATTCGCCAGAACTTTTGCTTGTCATATTTAAATAATTTCTGTGTCACATCTGGGTGTTTACAAACATCTCTTAAGTTATGTTATTGTGATATTTATGTGAATGTTTTAACCCTGCATTTGTGGCAGGTTGTCTAGTAATTTTTGCTAGCTAAGATAGATGTTGAAAAATTTGTATAAACAGCTAGAGAGTGTATGAATTTAATTTTACATGTAGCCAATTTTTGTATTAGACAAATAAACTGTAAACTGTGTTACTCAGCATGCCTGTATGAAGCAGTTTTGTCCGAATTTAAAGCAAACTAGCTTTTTTGGTTTGACTATTTAATTTTTAACTATAATTCTTGGTGTAGTCTAGCAGCCGTTTTGTGTCATGAACTTTTAGTTTAAATGGTTGTTTTGACATTAGATTTTGACAAAGTTCGGAAACCAAATTTCGGAATCCAGATTTATGAAACCAAATTTATGAAACTAAATTTCGAAATCCAAATTTATGAAACCATATTTTTGAAACCAAATTTATGATATCAAATTTTACGAATTCAAATTTATGAAATTAAGTTTATGAAGCCAAATTTCTGAATCTAAATTTCTAAACTGTATATATTATATCTTTGTTAATAACATTTTAAAAGACCTTCATGGTGTGTTGTTGTTATGCGTCCACCTTATCATTGTTGGTTGTGTAAATTCGGGTTATGATCACCAAGTCATAACAAAATAAAGAAAGATCTAGATAAATGCTTCTTTTCTTAGAGATTCTTTTTATAATTTAAGTAATCTCTCCAAACATTTGTGCATTGTAGGGTCATCGTTAAAATCACAAATTTTATGTGGTGCATATTCGATAAATTACTTCAGCAAACAACGTACTAAATTATATCTACATCAATTGTAAAAGTCAGCAATGTCTGCTTATCACACTAATGAACAATTCAAGTATGATATAACTATTGGGAAATACGTATTCTTTATTAGCCACTGATATTTGCGATTTGCTTTTTATAACCAAAACCGCTGGCAGACTACATCAGCCAGTTAGTGATGTATAACTTCCTGCTCAAGATTCCTCCAGAGTGCATCCTTGTCCGCTATTTCAAAAGCCTTGCGGTA
>NC_142939.1:51657722-51680222 GCF_046866305.1 Octopus bimaculoides | reverse complement strand
AACACTATGAAAATCTTTGGTCAACTCAAAATCTTGAAGGAATTTATTCTTTCGATAGGAATATGAATCTTAGCAGAAGCAAATGTAAATATTTCCATTAAACAAATGATGATGTCTACATCAAATGTGGCTCTAGCCATCCACCATCGATAATTAAACAATTAGTTAACTGCACTATAGGCGTGTTTCCGACCTGTCGTCTGATGAAACAACTTTCTAAAAAGGCTACCCATACCACATTGGATCTTTCTAAGTTGGACACACTTAGTCCTATGCTCAACTAGTGTATATTTTATTGACCACGAAAGGAAGAAAGGCAAAATCAGTCTTGGTAAAATTCGAACTCATAACGTAAAGAGGGACGAAATACTGCTAAGCTTTTTCCCGGCATGCTAACGCATTTACTAACTTGCCACCTTCCTGTATATTAAAATGTTTATCTGTGCGCGAATTTTATTTAGGTTTTCTCTCTCTCTATCTATCTCTTTCTCTCTTTCTCTCTCTCTCTCTCTTTCTCTCTCTCTCTCTTTTCCTATACACCTCTCTCTTTCTCTATCTCTCTCTTTCTTGCTCTCTCTCTCTCTCTCTCACTGTTTCCTCTCGTCATAACGATCACGTTCGTGATATTTATTTTTAAATATCAGAGTCTAATAGAAATGCATCTATCATATTAATTAATTAAATCAATTAAATATTTAACCGCTTGCCTTTGAAGAAGGCATTTTATAATATTAATGCATCCCCATTTATCACTGTGATATATTGTAAGCATATTACATATATTTTCTATATATTACCATCATTTTTTAATTTCATTTATTATTGGATTTAATTTATTTTACTATGAGCTTGTGAGTGATCGCCTCTAATCAGGAACAACAGGATCATCTTGCTACAAATGCTGTACCGCACAGACAATTGTTAAACTTCAAGTACAAATCTCACGTAAGAGTATTGTTCATGTAACGATTGACTGTACAGTTATCTTGTTGATGTGAGAGTTGAGTTTTCCACAAAATAACAAATTACACTCAATAGCTTCAAGCTAATTTTACTCAATTTTCACCTAGCTATTGCTGCTATAACATTCAATATTCATGCTCTTTTAAACTAAATATATACTTTGCCTCCAGGATTATCTAGTTCCCCCGCTTCTGGTTCCTTGTGTTTTTCTCATTTTCACCAACCACGAAACAACCAGTAGCTTCAGTGATTATGAACCTATCCTTCCAACTTCTTCATACACCTATTTTAAAAAGTGCTCTTCGCTAGCCAACTGACAAGGCCATTGTGTACCTTCTCTTAATATTCTCAGACTTCTTTCTTTCATTTTGTCATATATCAGTATTCAAGGTTTTGCCTGTTCATATAATGCCTAGAGATCTTAGCCTTTTATATTGATAAGAACCATTTTTTGTGTATAGTCTGCCTCCCTGAGAACTTCGACTTGGTCTACTTGTAACCCAGCCACTGTAAACATCGCTGCTCCATTACGGACTCAATATGTATTTTTCCTACCTATCGCTTTGTCAGTAAATATCGAAGTGAACATATAAGTTCCATAGATAGCAGCTATTTCGAAGTGCCGAGATGGTCAGGAGCATAGCTGTTTTTTCTAAAAAAAAATGAAAATGACATGGGTCAGTAGAGATTTCGAAATAGCTACAATTTCACAACTCAACAGTAGAGCAAAATACAGTGTATAGGTTCCATGGGAGGGATAATACATTGATAAAACAATAATATAAATATGTTTGCGCCAGGTGTAACGGAACTCATATGGTGTGTAATTTTTAAGTTAATGCGTTCGTAGAATTGGAAATCTTTGATGAGGCTACATAAGCTCAGAAAAGAAACCCGAACATTTGACCAAGTTTTGTAGCGCATTAGCGAACTATTATTTGTCACTATTCCAGATAAAGTTCATGTTCAGAAGTATCATGGTACCATATACAGAGTGTAAGAAATACACTAATATGGTTCACATTTAAACTTCTTAAACGAGCATGAAGTGTAGTAAAATATTAGGATATCTTTTAAGCAATATTGTAAATCTCATTTCATTATGTCATTGAGGAATGCAGTATAATGCGATTTAAATTTCATTTGCTTGCTATTCCAGCAGCCGGAAATATGTGAGATGTCCATGTAGAGGCTGTATCATTAGCTTATTAATGATTTCAAAAGACTAAAAACACATCATCAACGTAGATATAGACATGTCTGTGTCAGAACATATATAGACATGTCTATATCAGAATTCGTAACGTCTCTGCTGTAAGTTTATCAGATAACAACCTTGCTTTCGTTTGGTTTGAAACAATTTGTCACAAACATAGTGAAACTTATGAATGATCTCAGCAGCTCTGGCCTTGTGCATTCTTCTTATAGGTATGTTCAACTTGGCAGTATAAAAGCAAACCTTTAGACATAAGAGAACAACATGCTCCAATGTGGCTGTTAGAGCTGTACGCATTTAAGTATACGCTATTGTTCACATGATATATGATATTTCATGGGTGACAAGGTTCGATTTTGAAAGTGTTATGCGACAACAGATAATGAAGGCGGACTTCTTTCTAGATCCTCTAGCTTAGAGGAACTTCAGTTATTACTTAGCGTGTACTTTACTAATTAGTATGGGAAAGAAATATCATAGGTTTATAATATCATTCAATGAATAAATTATGATTTCAAATGGTGCATTGAAAGATGCGATCGATAGTTGTCTCTGAATCATTAACCAGTTTCAGCAGAGATATTTTAATAAGGATAGAAAAAACGCTTGGCATGATGTGCCTTTCATAATTTATACGAAATACAGCGTCGTTGAATGACAGAAATTTGTTAATCCGCGCACAGCCGGCCTGAATTTTCACCCCGTAAATGTGGACGAAACGCTGCGATGTTCTTTAGTTGTCTATATTTCAATTAAGACCAAGCGATGGAAGTAGGAACACTTGACATGCAGCTGTCAAAGTAAATCATAACGTTGAAGGGGTTATCACGCCAATTACAATATTTCGTTGGACTAAATTGCTGTGAAAGCTACTTATTACAAAGTGTCGAACCGCTGCCTATCAAATAAAACTGTATTAAGCAGGGATAGTTTTATTTTCGTGCGGAAATTTATCTATATAATGATAAATGTGTCGGTATGTCTTTATGCATATAGGTATGAATTCTCATGTATGTGCGTGTAGGTATATTCACGTACGAATACACATCTAAACAAATGCATGGATATCATTATATATATATATATATATATATATATATATATATATATATATATATATATATATATATACACATGTATGTATGTCTCCCTGTATATGCGTACGTGTGCGCGCGCATTAATTTCTATAATTCATAAAAATATATTAATACATATGAGTGTATACATATATATGTATATATGTGTATATATATATGTGTATATGTATTTATATATATATATATATATATATATATATATATATATATATATATATATATATATATATATATATATATATATATATATATATATATATATATACAGAGAGAGAGAGAGAGAGAGAGAGAGAGGGAGAGAGAGAGAGAGAGAGATGGTGAGCTAGCTAGCTGGCTTGATAGATACATTCATACATACATACATATAAAATACATATATACACACAGAGCGAGAGAGATGTTAGTTGGTTTCTGTGTCTCTGTGTATGCATGTATGTAGGTTTGTGTGTATGCATACATATATGTATATGTAAGCAGTCGTGGCTGTGTGGTAAGAAACTTGCTTCCCATCCACATGGTTTCGGGTTCAATCCCACTTCGTGGCACCCTCTCTGTGTCCTACTATAACTTCGGGCCGACCAAAGCCATGTGAGCGGATTTGGTAGATGGAAACAGAAGGAAGCCCTATCTTATATATATGCATACATGTGTGTGTGTACGGGTTTGTGTGTGTGCGTGTTTGTGTGTGTGCGAGTGAGAGTGCGTGTGTTTGTGTCTTTGTTTCTATCTATATCCCCCCACGACGACTTAAAAAGCGGAATTGGTATGTTTATATACTCGTAACCTAGTGGTTCGACAAAAGTAATCCATAGTTTAAGTACCAGGCTTAAGAAAGATATTGGGGTCAATTAATTCGATTTAAAATTCTTCAAGGCGCTGCCCCTGCACGGCTGCAATCTAATGACTGAAACAATTAAATTATATAATTAAAAGATGCGCATATTTTATGTATATATGTTTACACATGCGTACATACATACATAAATACATACAAATACATTCATATATTCATGCATACATACATACATATAACACACACACACACACACACACACACACACACACACACACACACACACACACACACACACACACACACACACACACACATAGACATAAATATATGCACTTTATTTTATTTTATTGTTATTTTCTGATTCATTGACATCATTAGTTTTATAATCGTTCTTTAACAGAGTTCGAAATATTTTTCTGTCAACATGTCGACTGTATTGTTAACTTCGTAATTTATTCAATCCATCGCCATTATCCAAGTCAGCTACTATCTGAAGGTGTTAGAAGTTGCTTGAAGCTGAAAATTTTGTAATGATACCTTATCACCAGAGAATTACTTCCACTCTATAACCAATTACTAGACACCTCCTCATACACAAACAATGAGATACGTGCACCGAGCTGCATTCATCTATGTATTTGCACAGACATATTCGCATGCTTTTACACATTCATATAATGTTGTCTTTTTTTTATCTTTCCTATCACTGGAACACTATCTATGTCTGAACAGGTGGTTTCATCATCATTACGCTTGACTTCTTACTGTATATTCTGCCTGAGGTCTGATTATTTATCAGTTTCTTGGCACAGATAATGCTGTAAGTATCTACTGGATGTGTTTTTGCCCCTCTCTCTCTCTCATATATATATAATTGCTGATTCGGCGAAATCGTTTCTCTTTCGTTTGCATTTAATTTTTGTTTCTACCTGTCGTTTTGATAAGAAATGATGAAGAAAACCTAAATACATGTAGAGTCTGGCCATCGTGTAAATCGTTTTATCAGGCGCCTTTTTCTAAAGTAATATAAGGTCATGTGCCAAAATCTGCGACATACACGCGCGCGTGTGTACAAATGTATATATCTATATACACGTATATATACATTTATATGTACATGTATATGTAGGTGTGCTTGTATTTGTTTGAGTGTGCGTGCGCACACACACACACGCACCAACAATTACATACACATTCATATATATTTTTGTCTATCTATAAATGTGTGTATATATATATATATATATATATATATATATATATATATATATATATATTATTTGTTTTGCGTAGATGGAACGCTGACGCATGTACGTGAAAAGAGAAACATTAGTTTTGGCTCAAGACGTTCTTATCAAACAAATTGCTGATTCGAGAAAATAATTGATACTAGTAAATTAAACATACGTTGCAAATATCTCATTTAAATGAATAAAATGTCAGTCTTTTTAAAGAATTTATTCCAATCAATCAGAACAATAAACTGTTTTAAAAGCACTGCAGATAAATTGCATGCAATTTAGTGGAATATTCTAAAAGTTTATATTCTTCAATTACTAAAGTTTTGATCTATTGTTTTTTTTGTTTTTTTCTGTATATATACTTATTTTCTTCTCAACGCATTAGTAAAACGGCATGGAACTATTTGTCGCGTTTTGTTTTTTTTTTAATTATTATATAGTGCGTCAGTAATATGTGTACGGTGCAATTTGTTTACTAAACTATGTGAATTCTAGCTCATGCTGAGCACTTCAACTCTAGCCCGTTTTTATGTATTGTTATATTAACAATATATAATTAATTATACAAAAAATTACAGCTTATATATATATATATATATATATATATATATATATATATATATATATATATATATATATACATATATATATATTGAATCATATGGCATCTAATACTATAAATCAAATCTTATAACTCGAGACTGTACGACATATTTATTTTGTGAACTGAAATTTACTGGGACCATTCATCTACACATACTACGCATTTATACGCGTATACTGTATTATACCGAAACTGAGCATATTGCGTAATGTGAAAAGATCCATGGTGTGTTTCCTGCATTTTCAGTCACTATAGTCGTTTGTCCTTTTAATTCGTTACGTGCAATACAAAATGCTTTTCTCGAATAATGTTTTCGAGTTGTTAGTTCTAGTTTTGTCTTACGCAGTGATCAATTCTGCCAGCTCACCAGCTTATAACAATAAAAATAATTATAAATGTTACTATGATTATTATTATTATTATTATTATTATTATTATTATTATTGTTTTTGTTGTTGTTGTTATTATTGTTATTATTATTACCATCATCATCATAATCAGTAGTAGTAGTAGTAGTAGTAGCAGCAGCAGCAGTGTTATTATATATACTCATATGCATATATATGTGTGTGTGCATATATATATGCATCACAAACACACATACATACAGAGCCACATATCAAGATTCACATAGCGGGAAAAAAATATTCTTTTCTATATTTCGATACATCTGAAAGCCAATATTATTCATCTAACTTTATAGTTTCGTGTTACTTTGAAAAAGATAGATATTTAAGACAAGGAACATTCTGTTAAAACTAATCATATAGAAAAATTTTGTCTAAATATAAAAATATTGACCATATAGTTTCACTTTTTTAGCTAAACGGGCAGCGATTCTCTCCTTACTTTAATCAATAAACAGAATAAATTTCAACATTTTATTTGTTCAAAAAACATTTGAAACTACGTTTTCATGTATTTCGTTTCTATTTTTAAGGTTATGTAAACTGTAGACTGTGTAATAAACAGTGTTTCTGTCGTTTATTTATTGCTAGATAAGCATTAAAACAATTTTAAATTTAGGATATAAACCCATTATATAAACTCTTTATTTTTCTTTGTTATTTAACAAAAATAAAATACGTATTTCCTGATTCTTCTCCTTTTCGTTTATAATAGGCATAGTTTAGTTTCTGACAGATTTGTCTTAACTTTCAAATCATTTTCACATTATCAAATATATAACTGCTCCTTGTAAACAAACTTTAAGTCAAATAAAAGAAATTTCCTGGCCAAAAGTTATCTTCACGATTGAACTAGTTCAACGAAAAAGTACTCCATTTAGACGCTCCTTTCTTTCTTTAAGCAATTTGTTTTATTTCTTTACATCTACATAGATTTAGTTACTTTTTGTTTTATAAATCCTTTCCAAAAGTAAATCGTTATGGCTATAAGTGACACTTTCTCACAATATTCGAAGAAAAGGAACCATTTTCACATCCTGTAACAACAATAAACAAAACGAGAATTACTTGAGATATATATATATATATATATATATATATATATACAATGAAAAGGATTATGGGTGATACATATATTTGTGTGTGTGAATGTGTAAGTATACATACACATATATAACAATGAATATATATATATATATATATATATATATATATATATATATATATATATATATATCGACTTACTTCAAAATTACTAAATTTATTTGTTAATTAATGTTCGAAACCTACATACATGAACAAAATATGGTAAATGTTTTTATTTTTCATTCCCTTCGAAATTGCTCTTAACCGTGATTTGGATTTTGACTGTTCCTTCTAGCATGTAAGGTGTCCTGTTAATCTCACCTCTTTTGTGGTTAAATGTACACTAATTTTATATGAAACACACACACACACACACACAGTCACAAAGGATAGGAACAAGGACAATCGAAAAAACATGGCATCATTCTTTGATTGGTACTATTTTCTTGCACCGGAGGGATGAAAATTTATTTTGGCTGAATTCAACCTTTGGGTGTAATTCGTAGTAACTAAAAACCGCATGACATTTCTTCCGATGCTCCTCCGATTCTACAAAGCTGTATTGATTAACTTGCACTTTTCCTTCGAAATCTTCAAATCTTTAAGTAAACAAACTTTACGTGCATTAAAATGAATATGTTACAGTATTATTTGGAAGCATTTGTCTTCACTGTACTGTTTTTTTTTTCTAATGGATATTGTATTTTAACGGAGTGGAACGAAATATTGTGATGTTCCTACATTACGGAATATCATTGACTGCCTACTAATTATATGGGCGCGTGTGTGTGTGCTTCTTAAGTAGGTACAAATCCTCTTGTTTGACGAGAGGGAATATTTGAATTTATCGACCTCGGCGGCGAACATTCTACACAGAATGTAAAGTGATGTAACTAAAATCGCAAGTCAAGTTAAATTACTTTAATTAGTTACGGGAGCCACAGTCACGGAGCCGTACTGTAAACTGAGCAGCTGCCGCCAGATTAGGTAAAACTGTTAAGAGTCTCGTGCGACAAATGTAGATCAGTCCTGTGGAGTAAATATAGACTTACAAAGAGCTAAGTCGGCGATTTCGTTTCCCTGTTACCAGCACTTCATTTGATGTATATTGTTGATCCTCTAAAAATGTCATGAAATTCATAAAATCTATTTCTTTCTATTGTGTAAATACAGATATTAGGTTACTGTTTAAAATAAGAAGATAAACACGAGCAGATCTAGAATATAAAATTATGGAATATGTATGCAATAACTGCTCGAAATTCTGAACTGCATTGTTCGGTAATACATGTTTATAACACAATTTCAGTTCTTGATTACAGTAATAATTTCATTTCACTTTCGTTGTTAAAGCACTTAACGCAATTTTGCTCGTGTTTCCATTTCCCATTTTTCCGAAGCATAGGGAATATATGTTCAGCAATAGGAATCCAATAACGTGATGGATATGAAGAAGAGGAGAATAAGTTCGAAGAAATGATAGCTGGTTTGAGAGAGAACTTTGATAATAATGATAATAGCTGAGATATCAATTGGATTAGTTTGGGAAAGAGAGACATTGGGTTAGATATTAGGGCAGTGATAGCTGTGAAAGTATTTGAATTCAAAATATTAAATGAAATATATGTCTGTAAGAGAGAGAAAGAGACAGAGAAACTGATATGGAAACAGATTAGCTTGAGAGGCTAACCTTACAAGGTCCGTGAAAACATACATTTTCCACAAAGGATCAATATCCTTCTACAATCAAATTAATTTAATAAAAAGCAAGAATAAAATCAATTGCTATATTTCTATCTAGTAAGTACACCGTCAAATTTATTCCGTTATATATATATATATATATATATATATATATATATATATATATATATATATATATATATATATATATATATATATATATATAAATGTAATCGTACAATGAATATATGTAACGTTCAGAGGCAAATATTTAATGGATGTTATGCTTTGGGTATAGAAAGCAACCAGTTTTAAAATCACTTTAGGCAAAGCTGAGCTCAGCAACGCAACCCAATAAAACGCCAATAACATATATGTACATATTGATGAGTCACAGCAAACTGTGTTAACTACTTACGCAGATAGACAGATCGAACCAATGATATGTAGCTTGGACCTTTCTTAGAACTGCACATAATAACAATAACAACAACGGCGCAAAAGAAATATACTCCATGACATGCTGTCCCATGAAATCCAAAAACATCACAAAGCAGCGTGCGTTGGCTATGTTTTATGAAACAAATTAAATTACAAAAACCAGTTCGAAGAAACGTGTTATATCTAAAACACCATGTCCCCGCCTATGCTTTAATTTATCACAAAATACATTACGCCTATTTAACTACCAGTTTCTCCATCTGAATTCCTATATATGATTAAGAATTAAACCCTAATCCAGCAACAGAGCAGCTATTTTCTGTTACATTATTTCAATATGTCATGATTTTATTAAACTACCAACTCACACTACTGCACGGAATTAATACTTAGACAAACATGTTGTATGTGATAGGTCAGTCCATTAATTAATTACGGATTACTCCAGAACATTGTTATGTGGATTTTTATTCACTTTTTTATTCAACACTAAAATAATGAATCATGATTTACATTAACACCATGTGATATTATTAACTCGGCTTTATCATCCGTCAGAGTAACCAAACATTTTGTTCCTCCTTCCTTTATCTCTAAAAAATGTAAATATAACACGTAGGACATCATTAGATGATTTCTATAAATTAACTGTAGCGAAGCCATTTTTGAAAATTCAGCGATTTCAATGAGTGACGTAATATAATGTTTGATACAATATTTAACGGCACATAATATCATATCTTAGGGAAAGTATTCTTTGTATTTATTTCGTACTGTAGGGTTCTGTTCCTTGATTGAATACAATGGGAATATCTTCGATGAAGTTCAGCTTTTATTAAACAATTTTTTATTTCGCAGGATTGAACAGAAATTAAGATTAACAAATCAAAGATAAAAATGAACCCCACAAATAAGTCGTCATTTAACCAAACATTTCCTATTGCAATATCTAATGGCAGTTTTGGAATATTTTATATTGTTTATGATCTGAACTTGCGAAAGAGACATTAGATGATTATATTGTCTATAAAACTATTCAAGATGACCTGATATTTACTGCTATCTTATATGAATACATATGATATAGTGCATTGCTTTACTTAATGTACAGAGGTCTACGCTTGAAGATAATCGATATTGATTACGGTTTGAGTAAAAGGAATTATTACACACTAAAAATGTGTTTCTCTGTGCAAGTCGCCCGTGATTTATTAGCTTGCAGTAAAAGGTTACCTGTACATCAGAGTTTAGCAAAAATATTCCAACTCTAATATAGTTTAAGTAATCTCAGCAACATTTGTAAGGGTCAGGCTATGAGTCACTGTAGTTTGAAATAAATTTACTTCTGCTTCGAGTACTCAGATCATTATATTATTGATAGTAGAAATTTTTAAGTTTAACTACACACTGAGAATAAAGAAATAATATCTTTCATTGAAGACGAGATGTTTAGGGAGGAGAGGAAAAAGGGACGATAAATAACTGGAATATAGAAGCAAAAAGACATTATCTAGAAAGTAGGATTTATTCCATCAAAATATGCGTACAGCATAAAAGAAATAATATTGCTTGGAACATATAAAAAAGAAGCATCTTATCTTCGATGGTTCTACAAGCACTCAAGAATAATGCATACATGCATTGATACACACAATATATAAGTGTGTGTGTGTATCTATGGACCGTTAAATATTTTTTAATATATGTATCTATACACACACATATATATATATATATAAGTAAATACATATGTAGATAGATAGATAGATAGATACATAGATAGATAGATAGATAGATAGATAGATAGATAGACAGATATGCATATATATATATATATATATATATATATATATATATATATATATATATATATATATATATATATATAAAGAGAGAGATAGATAGATAAATAGACAGATACATACATACGTACATACATACATACATACACACATATCGATATTTATATTTTGTCGAAGGCATGTGTGTTCCCACGTGTGTGTGGGATGAATGTCAGTATGCTTTAATTTTATGTATATTCATTTACGTGTAAACGTATATCCATTTATGTACTTTTATGATACAAAAAATAACAGACTTTCAGATATATATGAGACCATTTCAACAGGACATCTTAATGCATCTATTGAAACATTTATGTTGCTGTTAATCTACTTACTAACAAAACACTTCTATATTTTATAGTGAAAGTAGTGGCTATGTGTTCGATTGCACACACACACACACACACACACACACACACACACACACGCACCCCCATACACACAACCAAACACATGTATATGTAAGAACGCAGGATTTTCGTTACATTTTCGCACACACGCTCTCTATCCAACCTCAAAAAAACTCGGGCTATTTGGAAGGTACTTTACATTTATAACGATATATGCAGCTATATTTGCATATTAATCTATTTATGAATTATATATGAATGTATATAAATATACATACAGTCACATATATATATATATATATATATATATATATATATTAATTCTCTAAATGAAGTGCCATTCTTCAGTCTGTATACACACAGACTTATTGAATAACACCTGCGTTTTTACTCAATTAATTTATCTATGATTTACAAAAACATTTCCTTAAACCCTGGAATTTCTACTTTTATAAGTAGGCTGTATCATCCTTGGCACTTACGTGAATTTTTGCTACCTTGGTAACTTTTTTTTTTTTTTTTGCGTGTTATTTGTACATATTGAAAAATTACACACACATACACACACGCATATATGTGTAAATATGTATATATATTATCATTATTATTACTATTATTTTTTTTTATTGTCATTTAATAGACTCAGTATTGTCAAATGTGTTATTAATAGTTTCGTATGTTGAGAAATACCTTGAACATAACCATCAGACACAAACCACATATCATAACGATAAAATTTCTATATACAGAGAGAAACGCATGCACAAGACTCCAGAGCTGTCTGTGGTGGAAGCTGAGGGCTTCTACTTAGCGTAAACTGTTATGTCCAGTCATAATGTTGGGATATTTTTGATTTTATACAAAATAGCCTTCTACTTTGGGTGGGATATTATTGTTTCTTTTCCTTTCACCTAAACTATCAAACTTAGCCCGAATAACTTGCGCATCTATATATATATATATATATATATATATATATATATATATATATATATATATATGTATACATATATATATATATAAAGATGTATACATATATATATATATATATATATATATATATATATATATATATATATATATATATATATATATATATATATATATAGATATATATATATATAGATATAGATATATATATATATATATATATTTATATATATATATATATATATATATATATATATATATATATATATATATATATATATATATATATATATATATATATATATATATATATATATATATATATATATATGTATACATCTTTTCAGTTATTAACATGCAGCCATCCTCGAGCAACTGTTTGAAGAGTCTAGCTGACCTCAGTATTTAATTTTTAAGCCTGATACTTATGTATATCATCGGCCTGCTTTTGTATAATTGCTACATTGCTACATTAAGGGACGTAACAATCCAAGAACGGTTGTTATACGGCGAGAAGTCAAACTCAAATATAAAGACACACACTGATGTATATATATATATATATATATATATATATATATATATATATATATATATGTATATGTACACACACACTTAAGTAGATAGATAGATAGATAGATAGATAGATAGATAGATAGATAGATAGATAGATAGCGATAATTTGTTTATTGGAGACTTTAGATTCCATTACTACTTCGTGTTACGCGATTCTTTACGAGATCAAAGTTGCCGGCATCAGCAAAGAATTGTGAAAATCTGAGTAGCACCAGAGAGTACTTTCAGCACAAATATAATTATATACTCCTTTAGTATTCTTTTCTACTCTAGGCGAGAGGCCCGAAATTTTGGGGAATGGAGCCAGTCGATTAGATCGATCTCAGTACACAACTGGTACTTAATTTATTGACCACGAAAGGATGAAAGCAAAGTCAACCTCGTCGGAATTTGAACTCAGAACGTAAAGACAGACGAAACACCGCTAAGCATTTCACCCGGCGTGCTAACGCCTCTGCCAGCTCCCAACCTTATATACTCCTTCAGTATTGTTTGCCTGAATCGTCAACATTGTTCATTGCTTACTGTTGTACTCTTATTTTCTACGTACATATTTTAATAGAATTGTTCTTACTTTCCATACGTCCATTGTCTCCAATACGTATTTGAGGTAGAGTTATATACAATCAGTAGAAAGGTGTCGACTTGTAGTAACGACGAAATGCTTAGTTTTAATGTGTCATTGCTGCTGTAGCTCTCTGGTTTAACTGATCTGTTTGTCAGAATGGTAAATGCGAGGAATGGATAAGAGTTCACCTTCCCATAAACAATCACACAATCCATCAGCTCTGCATTACCAATAGTTATAGTGAATCAAGATAAACAGCGCTAATCTAGCAGTGATAGATAAGAGGCCAGCTGAAAAATTGTTTCACCTTTAAGATTGCAGAAATTTGAGACGATAATGAATAATGCTGTATCTATTGTAAACTGCTTTAACGATAGATAACCATCTGTCATCTAAGATTTATATTTCGTTATTTCCCCAAATAGACTTCAAGAGATTGTTAATAAAATAAATCAGTATGTCTGCATAATAATTCAATAATTCCTGCTTTATATTAAGTCAATAATTTTCAGTTTTATGTCATAAACTAGATCCGACAGACTGAGTTCAAACTTTGCAATTAATCTGTAATTGACTTCGCTTTTCTTTTTTTTGTGAGACCCTGAAAAAATAATCACCAATTATCTAATAGAATTAAGCACTCAATCACTTAGACCCATTCCCAATGTACATACTGGTTTGTTCTTGAAACAAAGACAAAGACAAATGTGTAGCTGTAAGTATTATAGTTTCTATAGTAAGATATTTTACAATTTCCTACTTACGAACAAATAATAAAACAAAGAAATCGTAGATGACAAAACATTAGAATGTTAGAACGAACGTATGGTTTGAGGTATGTCCCTTTACGTTCTGCGTCAAACTGTTGCTCGATATTCACTGCTGACGAAATAACACTATGCTATGAAGGCGCCTACTCGGCAATGCCCGGGATTCGGATTCGATCCCAATCCAAAGCACTCTTGGAAAGTCACTTTCCCGTATCGTCAAGGTAATAAAGTCCAGTAAATTATATCTGGTCGAAAGAAATTGTGAGGATGCTGTAAAGGATAAGCTGACTCTATTTTTGTGTTAGAATTCATTTTTTAACCTGTTAAATTCTCAATTCACAATTCTCACTGTATATATATATATATATATATATATATATATATATATATATATATATATATATATATATATATATATATATATATATATATATATATAAATGTATGTATGTATAATGAGCGACACAGGTAATATTGATACAAAAAGGTAGCATGCATCCCCACTTAAAAATGGATTTTGAATCAGAGCAAAAATATTACGATTTGGCATGTAGTACATCTCAGGTCGAAAATACAGGACTGCGAAACAAACGTGTTAACCACACAGCCATGCAAAAATATCGAAGTTAACGTATTCAGCAACGATATGTTCTTATATTTCATAGCAGCAATTTACATATTTACGTGAATACATAAATTGTAGTGCGTTGAACATCTTGTTTTATCGTTTATTGCCAGAGATACGGTTTCAATTTTCCAATTCTGTGGTCATGTAGTAATAAAAAATACATTTATGGATATAGCCATATTGTGTTCACAAGCTTCAGAATAATATCGATTCCCAACTAATGCCATGAAAATTATCATATACATGAAAATACTCAATTTCGTCTTCTATTAACATATACCTTTTTGTATATAAAATACATGTGTTTTGTGAAATATTATGCTTCGTAAGGGATAAATATCACTCCTAATAAGGAATAGAAGATGGCTTCTACTTTAAGCTGAATTTAAATTTGATTTACTTTGTCACTGAAACTAAAAGTTTAGCTTGTGAAAGAGGATTGTTACGATATGTATGATATAATATTCGTTATAATAGCAACACTTTTTTTGTGATTTTCGATTGAATAGTTGAAACTTTTAGACGCCTGACACTATAAGCCTAGGTGTCAATGATTCAGATATTATGAATACTCTTAATATGTGCCTGAATCCCAAATTTTACTCCCTAAAACCGACAGGTAGGTTTTGCTTTTTGGTGTATCTTATAAAGTCGTTTTAGTTGTTGTTTTTGTCTAGCTTTTGAGCAACACTATTCAATAAATATTTTTAATAATAGACACAAATAGCTTCTTTTCTTTTCAATTAAGTTTTGTTCAGTTTCGCAGATCTACAGCATCTGAGATTACATGATCCAATATGGGATTTTCAAGACAATAGATTTGGTTGTTATTTCTCGCAGAAAAATAACTCTGTAAAGACTTTCCCAGTGGGTTTGTCTTTATGAAGAATTACTTTTAATTAATGCCCCTTTACACCCCACAAGCAAATGGAACCACCCCTACTCTTTATCATCAGCCAAAGCAGGAAATTGCATATCTGGCGATTAGTGTTAATCAATTTCATGAGATCAGTGTTTCTGCTTAACCTGCAGAAGATTTAATTAAAGACATACTCATTTAGGCTTTTGTACTTATTGAAATGCCTTTATCGTTCGGTAATAAATGGAACAGAGTGCAAACTAATTTATTATTCTAATCAGAACTTTCCACGCCTGGTTAATTCATAATGGTACGTCTTATTAAATGCATTGTATGAAACATCAGTTGGCTCATAAAATCTCTCTCGGCGATGATAAGCTTGAACATTATTATTTTCATAAATCAATAAAACATCTTAGAATTTTAGATTTTAAATTATATACCACGTCGAAATCCCTTTGAGATTTCAAGCAGAGTTTTTCGTTAAAATGTAAAAGTTTTAAAAGTTTTTCTTATCATCAATGAAATAATTACTGCTATGTAGTAAAGGAGATTGAATAAATGTTTAAAATATCAAACCTCTTGAGATAATGTAATGTATTATTTCGAAAAACGTACATGAAGAGGAAAGCTCCTATCAGATTGAGATTACTATCCAGTTCGTAGTGGAGTTCATATTGGTTCACTTTAAATCCAACGAAAATTTCATTAGTCTAATCACAGGTAGAAAAGAATACAATTTCTGCTCACCCCCATTAAATATACGGCCTTTGTGTAAATAAATAAGTCGATAAGGAATATCTTCCTGAGAAACACAACACTGCAAGAGATGTGTTTCCATCACTCTATATAACTACTTTCTTGCTCTCATCCTTGGCGTAACCACTTTCATACCAAACCTCTTGAAATCGCTCCCACTTCTATGATAATAAAAACAACTTCCTATTTAAAGTCATACAAATTAAAAACTTACATGAAAATTTAATGATAATTTCTGTTCCTGAAACCCACCAATGACAAAGTGTATTTTACTATGAAATAAAATCATTGTATTTCATCAAAAATATGGCAAAAAAAACTGGGTTTACGTCAGCTACATTAGTGATGACCTTCATTAATTCGGAAAGTAAAGGCCAAGTTAGTGGATGCTTGTGAGACAGATATTCAGAATGTTTGAGGTTGTGGTAGATAAATATATCAACGTAGCTATGTAGTGTGGTAGAAACCTTTACTTTTGCGTAATAATGCGAAAATAAGAAACTGATTTATGGTTATATCTATGTCTGGATGAGTCCGTAATGTGTTTCATATTTATAACCTTAGAATTAAATATTTTCAGAGTGTCGGAAAACTCTTTGTTTTTCGTGTATAAGATGAATGGAAAATGTCTTGTGTGTGTTTTTAAATATTTTTTTAAAAGTTTGACGTAAAGGAAAATATATAACGGACCAATGCATAAATGGGCACGAAAATGTATCATAAAAATAAGTTATAAATTTAGTAGAAGCCGGAATAATATATTTCATGTAAGACGTGAAGAGTATAGACCAGATATATAGATTAATAGAATATAATAATAAAATATATCAAGTAAAATCTAAAGTATATGATAAAAGAATAAGAAGAGAAATTTAAAATATAGATATAAAACAAATAATAAATTTAAAGTGTGGGATGTGAAAGGTTAGTGTGAAATAGTTGAAATAAGAAATAACCTACAATGAAAATAATACAAAATAATGTAGTTGGTGATAAATTATGGAAATCTAAGGAATTTTCGGAAATGGTTAAATGATATGATATGCATTGTAAATGATGAATGATATACAGCAAATGATAAATGGTAAATGATAAATGGTAATTCTTAAAAGCCAGAAATAATGATGGGAAATAGAAATGAAAATAAATAAAACTATTAAACTAAGATTAGAACTGAAAGAATTGATAAGGGAGAATTTAAAAATAAACGCAATGGAGTGAGTATCCCTAAGCGAATAATAAGAATAGTTACTGGTGAATACAAATAATCAATAAAAGATAAACTAAATAAGAAATACCTAAGTGTACGAGCAAATAAGTAATAAATAATAAATTAAGTGAAGTGTATACAAATAAACAATATATCTCCTCCCTGTATGTATATACGCATAAAAATATCCAAAATTCAAGAGGATGGTCAACATTGATTATTATGAAGGTATATCAATACGTATGTAATAATGAAGTGTTTGACAATGAAATATGGATAGATGTATTGTAAATATAAACTGAAGTTATTCTAATATAAAATTACAAATAAAGGGAAAATATACCAAAGAAATAGCAGAACTTTCGTAAAATGAAAAACAATAGAAATAAAGCAGAAGAAAAAAGATGAAAATATATAAGGTATATTGTTTTGAAGGATTTATGTTAGAAATTAATAAAGTATGTTAAAAAATGTATTTGAGTAAGTTTATTTTCGGGATAATAATTTTAAATTATTACGACTGACATAAGGCTTTGTAAAAGTTAGGACTTTTACATGGCCTGGATAACGTTTAGCACAGATAAAAATTTCCATTAAAAAATAAATAAATATATAAAAGTGAGTTAGAAAATAAAGTATGTACGTTGGATCGCATTAGAAGCAGCTTCTTTTTAAATCTACGAATGAGGATGAACTAGGATTCATGAATTTAATAATCCTGGTTGACTGAAGTAAATTGTTAATGTTTTAACTTGAAAGTAATTTTTAGCATTTCTGTCCATGTTTTAATTCTGCAACCTGTTCTCTATTTGTGTCCTATTGAGAAGGGTTTTGAAAAGGGATGAAAATAAGGACGCTTTCTCATCTTGAACTTTCTTGTCTTGCTTCAAATCGTACGGCTAATCAAAAATTCTGATGTGTATGCGCACGCGCGTGTGTGTGTATGCGTATGTCCATGTATTTATACATGTGTATGTATAGAATAAAAGGTTAAACGGGCATAAAAATAGGTAGGTGATCACATTGTACCCTATACATATTTAAACAAAAGGATAGCTCATACTTGGCTGGTACAGGTGCAGTTGAAGTATGACTATAATAAGAATGGTATATGTTAGTATTCTCCCGGAACACAAAAACGGTAAATCCGAATTATTGGCATTAAGTTGAATGCAAGTCTGTTTGAGAAGAAGTGGGGAAATTAGAAGGTGTGTAGTTCGTCTCTCACAGAATTTTGAAGAAGAGAAGCGCAGATGGTGAATTTCACTGCAAATGTTCGGCAACCAACAACATTGCCGCAATCTATTTCATACACACACACACAGACGTATGTATATATAAATAGCTGTGTGTATGTGTATATGTATGTATTTATGTTTATATGTATGTACAAAGACACAGATACACGGACACTCGAAAACTTATGCTGATAGTCAGTTGTGGATAGAAAGAAAGGCGACTGACAGATAAATATAAAGAGTTATAGTTTTCTGAAGATAATCTCTGCTTTCTTATGTCCATCTTTATTTTATTTCACATTCCTTTTTTAATGTTTCAGTTGTTACATCCCAATTTACTGACAAATCTATTGATCTCGAATGAACATCGTTTCATTGAATGAATTAGACAAAAGAACTGTTAACTCAACTTCGATGCAACCATTGTTGAGCAAAATAATAGCAGTTTAAAGGTTTTACATCGTTTCTCACGATTTCAAATGAATTTTCGCAGTTTTACTACTTCTGGAACCATATTATCTCTTTTCTCCCGTTTCTCTCTCTCTCTCTCTCTCTCTCTCTCTCTCTCTCTCTCTCTCTCTCTCTCTCTCTCTCTCTTTCCCTCTCCTCCGCCGACATCATCTCTTCTCCGATATCTTCCTTTTATAATTATATTTAGCACATCTCTGTGCTTGCATTATCATTATTATTGTTTTCATATTTATGATTCGTGGTATAAGAAACACATACAAAAAAACTACGAATTAGTTACTACTCGGATACAGAAAATTAACAAATGATATGTGAGATTCCCCCGCCCTGTTTAAATCGTAGTATTGTTATTTACTGGAATACTCCAATGTCTATAAGTACATGTATTCGATCAATGGTTTTTCACTATTGGTTGTACAAAGTTCTATTTCAACATATTACAAATTTCATGCTACGTAAATTTCGCTGCTATAATGTTTGTAATTCGCAGCATAACAGTGTAATAGCATAAGGAAATAATTTTGGAGGATGAGAAATTCCACGTGAAATAGAGGAGGATTTTGAAAAGTTTAAACTGTATGTTTACACTATATAATACGCCGGCCTCTATGCCGGAAAATATGGTGCTTGCAAATTTACTAAATTTGGCAGGCTTATTAAAATAAGAGAGGACAAGAAACCTCAACGTTGACAATTCTATCAACAACAAGAAATATAATATTAATGTCACCAAAAACTACAGTAGCACGGTAATGAAATAAACAGTAATATAAATGTAAAATAATGATGATATCATTTTTGCATGATTTTCTCTAAAGAATAGTGTAATCTTAGTAAGATTGATTATTTTTCATTCGTTGAAAGTAATTTCTATCAATAGTATCACTGTATAATTGTTGCTTTGGTAATTCTATACATCACCGGTTTTGCAGCGATTTTTTTAATCCTGAGGGGCTATTTGGATAGATTACATTGTTTTAGCTTCCATCGAATATCCCGTAATGCACAGGTGTCAATTTCGACCCCTGAAAGTAAAGAAACATTGATATTGCAATGCACCTTTTACAACCACTTCTATCCGTCTTCAATACCTTCTAAATCTAATGCCAGGAAACGTCCCCTACAGACGGCAACAATTCATAACAAAACAAAGACGAGTTTGAGATGAACTGTTGTTGTTATCTTTGTTGTTGTCTCTGTTGCTGTTAGCGATACTGCTTCTGCTGCTTGACCCTAGGAACTATCTAAAAGAAATGTGTGATGAAAACTAGGTAAACATTACTATTCTATGTTTTTAAAACATATTTGCGATTTGATTATACAATACTTTATACTTCGTATCGTTACTAACAATAGTGTTTAATTTCATATATTCAGCTACTATTTCTACCGGATGGATTTGACAATGCAGTGATTCACACGCTGAATGGAAGAATAAAACAAAGTGTCATGGTAACAGATGTAATATAAGACCATGTAATATAAGATCCAAACGGGCACTGCTAGCCCTTCAACGGTAATCTAAATGTTTATTGAAAATTATAAACTTTTTTTGTTATATTAGATATATTCCTATCATACATCCATCCATTAGCGTCAAGGTTTTCTGTCATGAGTAGACATTCCCGTAGTAGATCAAGTCTTCCTCATACTATAAGGAAATATGAATACATTGAGGACTGTAAATTCTAATAGCCGAGTTGTTTTTAGCATGGTTACAATAACTAAGGAATTACTTCAAATACTTCTACTCTTAGTTCAGATATAGCAACGCGAAACTTTAGAATTTGCATTCCTCCTTCTATCCAATCATATTTATTCTAAGATTTCACATCTGAATGAACGTTCACCGATGCAAATGCGCACCGGTTTATTTGCATTACTATTATTACAGAGTTTTCATACATTAACATATATAACAGAGATAGAACACATTACGCTGCTCAGCACACCTTTTTTCTTAACACATACATTTTCTTAACACATCACTTTCCTAAACACACCTCTTTTCTCAACATATCACTTTCCTTAATATACCTCTATTCATAACAAATCTATCTTCTTTTTCTTAATAAATCTTAACTATCTTCCTAACACGTCATTTACTTAGCACACGTGTTCTTTTTAACACATTTCTATTCGTAACAAGCAGGAAATAAAGTAATTTACGGATACAAATTGTTGTACAAAAGATGCTTGTACATTATTTTACTAACAAGATATGCTATCATTACCTGCTACGCAATTAACCAGTTTGACCGTAAAACTGTTTAAATATTTAGACCATTACCAATGCGCTCATATCTGTACAAGCTTTGCATTGGCCGTTGGTAGAGAGACCCTATAAACGATGTGGTTCGTGAAATATTAACAACTCACCTAACAATTCGTTATGCTTTATAACGAACTACAATTAAAAGAAATTAACACAAAAGGTTAAACAAACGAATAGAATGAATGAGAATAATTCTTGAGTGTAACGTAAAAGAAACTTTTAAACGGATATTTGACATGATGAATGTTGACAGAAAAAAGACGTAGTCCATGGACATTAGTAAACTGCCTCTAACAACAAAAGTAAATTTAGTGATAGATCCACGATGTTGTAATCTAACAGTGAGATAGAAAACCAGAGAATACCAAGCATTAATATATCTGCCTGCATTAGTAGCTGAGACAAATAAATGCATATGAATATGTATATAAATATATACCATAGACATAGATTTATACATTTATACACACACACACATATATCTATGA
>NC_142939.1:51637722-51652722 GCF_046866305.1 Octopus bimaculoides | reverse complement strand
ATGCAGAATCATTTTAATTGGAAATGAACTATGAACACACAAAATATAAATCACCAGTGAATAATTTCTCATTACAATATTCCTGAAGATACTTTAAATTGGTAGCTCGCACGATGTTGATTCTAATAAACTATTTCTCAGCTACAATTTACTGCAAGACATGGTGCATGTATCTCTATCGGAACATTAAGTGGTGCAGCTGGAATAGAGTTTGAAGTTTTGCGATGTTCATTAGCTTAAAGATTAATATTGACAAAGTAGTGCAGATGGCTTAGCAGTTCAAGCAAAGATATTTAGTCCAGTAACATATCTGTGTTGGGATAGAATTCCTCACACTTGAAAGCAAAACAAAAACAAAAAAGAATGGAGTTTGGTAAAATAACGCTGTAGTGCTAAGACATAGCGGCATGCTAATTATGGGGAAAGATTTCTAAGAGCAGATAAGGAAAAAAGCACTATGCATGCATTTACATACACACACACACACACACACACACACACACACTAGCGCGCACACACACATATGTATGTCAGTATGTATATATAAACATATATACATATATATGCACACATAAATTCACATGCGAATAAATGTATATATGCGGATGTGTATATATATACATATATATATACATAAGTATTTATATATATATATATATATATATATATATATATATGCATGTTTTGCATAGGAGAGTGGAACTAAGTACAGATAATACACACATATACTCACGCACACATACATCATACATTTGGTGCATTATCAAGTGAACCAAACTGTCATATAAAATTAGGTTGATATATAAATTGAAAATTAATTTACTGACGTTTGCTACTCAACATATTTCTCTATCTCCGCCTTGGCAATGGTGCAAGAGTTATATATTAGCTTTCGGGTATGAACGCACATACAAACACTAAACATACCAACGCACACACAAACAGTATGTTGTATCTGTTACACACACACGCGCGCACACACACACATACACAAACACACACACACACACACACACATGGACACATGGTATATAATATATGTGTGCTTGTGTGAATGCGTGTATGTAATGTATTTATATTGTCCGCTGCAATTTCGCTCAGAACACGCTAGTACTAGATCGACACAGATGGGTTGAACGTAGTAGAACATGATATATATGTAGGCAGGTCTTAGAAAGATTTGTCGCTATACACATAAATGTATGTATATATATATATATATATATATATATATATATATATATATATATATATATATATGTGTGTGTGTGTGTGTGTGTGTGTGTGTGCGTGCGTGTGTGTGTGTGTGTGTATTCTTTATTCTTCTATCCTTTTACTTGTTTCACCCATTTGACGGCGGCCATGCTGGAGCACCGCATTTGGTTGAACAAATAGACCCTAGGATTTATTCTTTGTAAGCCTAGCACTTATGCTATCTGTTCTATTGACGAACCGCCGAACCGCTAGGATGCGCGGACGTAAACACACCAACATCGACAGACGCACACACAAACATACACACACACACACACACACACATGCACACACACACACACTCACTCACACACACATACTAAAAGTTTGAATAGCCTTCAATATTGGTAACAAATGAAAATGAAAATATTCCATACTGTAAATAGTGTGCCAAAATATGTTCACTAAGTACTGAGACTTATGTAATCGATTGCCGAAGAGAAACTTGAGTAATTTAAAATTTCGGTTTCGAATTAAAAGAATCTTCATTTCCACATATACTTACCTGGGCCGGTAGAGTATGAACGGCGTACTGAAAAGGAATACATCTGAAACTGTAAACAAATTAGGAAGCCGTCTACCATTTCTGCTGAATAGCAACGCACGAGATAAAAAAAAAGATAGATAAATAGTATTAATGACAAGCGAATAATGAAAATAAAGATTCACAAAAACAGTAAGAATATAAAGAATATAAGAATATAAGAATATAAGAATAAGAATATAAAAACAACAACAACGAATGCTTTCCGGAAGAGAAGTGATATTGATAAACGTGATTATTTCATAGTTTCTAAGAGAAAGTTAATTTCCGGTGATAGTTAGATTTATTTGTCAGTTCCTTTAACTTCTTTTCATGTGCAAGGTCCCAATATCCCTATACTGGCACGTTTATATTTAAGTAGGGGAGAGATTGATGTCATACGAAAAAATTAAATACATAGGAACATATGCATAATGGAACGCTGACATTGATTTATTTAAGGCGATGGTAGTGACGGAAGTCGTTCTATGTGAAAAGTAGATAACAAAAGTACTAACAATAGTTTTGATAGTAATTGTAATAGAAGTAAAAGTAGGAAGGACAACGAAAGGAGGTGCAGTAACTGTTGTCGTTGTGGTAGCATTGCTTTCATAATCATTACTATTGTTATTCCTCTTCTTTTTGATTTAGGCAAGTGACGATCAATTTTTAGGGAAGATGGTCAGCCGATGAGATTAACGGTAGTGTTTGGCTTTCATTATATCTCATATTATATTTTCTGCACACCAGAGGGATGAAATTCAAAGTAAGTCCCACTGTGGTCAACTCTGCCTTTCATCACACAAGATTGATGAAATAAAGCTTGAATCAAATGAGTTAATGTAATTGGGCAACGTGGTGTTTGCCCGCCTTTACTTTGTGAGTTCAAATTACGCCGAGGTTGATTTTACCTTTCATCCTTTCGGGGGCGATAAATTAAGTACCAGTGAAACACTGGAGTCGATGTAATCGACTATTTCTTTTTACTAGAATTTTAGACATTTTACCTATAGTGGAAAGGAATGATTAGCATTTTCCCCGTGTGCTAACGATCACGCCAGTTCTCCGCCCTACAGTAGATGTCAACTTATTAATATAGCAGTACTTCCAACAGCAGAAAGTGTTACAATAGTTTATATAGATGACAGTAAGGTTGATATCGACTTTATTGACCTCAATTATAGACAAAAGCAACACTAAATATTGTTTGGGTTTTCCTAAAATTCACTCTAGTGTCTATAACGTATATATATATATATATATATCAACGTCGACAGTAACGAGACATAAATATCAGGGATAATTTCATGGTATTTATTGTAACAACAACATGAACAGCATGACTGCTTGAATACGAAAAGAACCAGCAAAGATGCAGAAACACAGACCATTCCTTCAGGCGAAAATAGCACCATAGAGCGAAATGTATATATTCCTGTAGGCGTCGTAGGTACTAAATAATTGATAAGTCTTCAGTTGACTTCCACTCAGCGTGGTGTAGTGCCCTGAAGTTTTCCAGTTTGGAAAGTGCATGTAAGAATGTAAGAAAGAAAAATTACAATAAAACCGCAAAGACATTCTGAATCTGTGAAACAATAAGTTAAAAAAAAAAAATGAATATTTATTATTCTACCAATCTGTTGTCAGTAGATTACTTGCTTTCCAGAACGACAGGTGTCTTTGCAATTCGTAGACAGGGGCACCACTAAAGGATTCTTAGACGACTAAATATCAGAGCAATAGCAGTAGTTGCAATAGTAACAATGACAGTGACAAACATAACACAAGCAATAACAATATATGTCGGAGAAAATGCATCAGAAATGCTATGAGTAAAAAACACTCTACGCCAGTTCTTTTCATTCATTTCAACAGTCTACATCATTTCGCCATCGCACACAAAACAATATGTGCGCTTTACAACAAAAGCATACATTATGTATATATATGCGTGTGTGTGTGTGTGTGTGTGTGTGTGTGTGTGTGTAGTGTTTGAAGTGCTATACAGATATTGTACATTGAGAAAATAGAGATAGTCAGAATTTTGGATATATCTTTATTAGTGCATTCGTTCGGTTATCGGTCTCGTCAAGACAAAATTAATATCAAAATGGTAAAAACAGAACGTTGCGCTGTTCATTTATATGAATCGGATGCACTTTTGCTTTGTTTAGAAGAGGATAATTTTTTTTTTCCTATTTTTTGTTGGTTTTTCTTTTTGTTTTGTTTTTTTTGGAAAAGGGGGATAGAGAGAAAGAAAAGCAAAAAGGGAGAAATAGACAGAGGGGGAGATAGAGGTTTCAGGACAATCAAAAAAGTGAAGAAAAATTAAAGGATGGGCAAAGGATAGATAGACAGACAGACAGACAGACAGACAGACAGACAGACAGACGGACTGATTGTTTATTGAGCGAAAAGATTAACCAGTTATATAACAAGACTGATAGTTGTGGCTCCAAATTTGGAGATAATATTCATCGTATTTTCGATAAGCAGTTCCCCATGCCAAATACGCAACTTGACGCTTATGTATGTATGTGTGTATGTATGTTTTTATGTATGTATGTATGCCTGTATTATCCTTTTCATTTAAAGCGAGGAGGCATCTGTGAAATGCGGGAATGATAGATCGATAGACAGGTAGGTAGGCAGGCAGGCATGTAGGTAAGTAGGTAGATAGATAGATAAATAGAGTGCTAGCTTTCTATATTGACCACACCGGGTTGGACACAGAGGGGATAAATACAAATGTAGAGCCTTTCTTTTCGAAAATGAAAAAGGGGAAAAAATAAGAAAAAAGAGTAAAAGAGCGATAGATAGATAGATAGATAGATAGATAGATAATCTTGAGGAAAAGTTTGTCGTCGTCGCTGTCTGCCACCTTTATCTTTGTCATATACCTTTGCAAATACTAAAATCCTCGACGTCTATGTCGGATTACAATGAATTCTAAATGACGTGTAATTGAAAATTCTTCATTACATTCATTTAATGAAAATATATTGTTAACTAATTCAATTAGCTTCATGAATTGGAAGTCAATTAAACGCACAAATTTATTCTTACACATTCATTAGACCGAAAGTAATTATTGAAATGCAGATAACTCCATCATGCAAAGCCTGCTAAAACTCGATTAAAGATTATCAATAAATAACGACAGATATTTTTTCTTCTCTTTGGTCCTGTCCTTTTCTGTTTACTTTTTCATGTCTTCTTCCATTTCTACACCCCTTTCCTACTCCTTCTTCTTCTTTTTCTTCTTCTTCTTCTTCTTCTTCTTCTTCTTCTCCTTCTTCTTCTTCTTCTTCTTCTTCTTCTTCTTCTTCTTCTTCTTCTTCTTCTTCTTCTTCTTCTTCTTCTTCTTCTTCTTCTTTTTCTTCTTCTTCTTCTTCTTCTTCTTCTTCTACTTCATCTCCTTCATTTTCTTCATCTTCTAGTTCTTGTTCTCTTTCAGTGTTTGACCAAATGTGGCATTCTAGTACTGGGATTAATATAATCTGCTAAAACTTCAACACTTTCCTTTTATATTTTGATATATGACTATGTTAGAATGTGGTGGTACACAGCTTAATATGCATAGCGCTTAATATCATTCATTTACACTGTGATTTCGAATCTTGTTGAAGGTTGTTTTGCCTTTCATCCATCCGAAGATAATAGCGTAAGAATCAATAGATTGTTTAAGTCAATGTAATCGACTGATTAAAACCTTCCCACGAACCTGACGCCTCGTACCTCTGTTGGGAGGAAATGTATTCATATCTTCTAAAGAATAAAGTATTGGCAGAATCGGTATTAAGTCAGGAAATATGATTCTTCTGACAACTTATCTCCTGATTTCACATCCCAACTAGCTCAACTTTAAGTAAGTGCAGCATATTAGCACAAAAGGAATATAAGCGCATAGATTTCTGTCTAAGCAAAATAATGCATTGGGATATTAGCCGAGTGGGTACCTTCACAATAAGAGAAAAGTGATATGAACACGAATCAGACGCCATGATTCATGAAATAAAGTAAAACACATTTTCTGGATTCAATGAAACTTTTTGTTTCCTTTCCTAGCGCTTGTGGTTCTGTTAATAATAATTGTTAATAAGGCATTCTTGTTCAAATAGATCGCTTATATCCATTTCCTATGCTACTTTTCATTGTTTCGCCACCAACTAACGCTATGCTATCTACTGATTCCAACCTCTTACTCACATATAAACATTCACATTAATAACTTTCTCTAATACACTGTCATCTAATGTTTTACCACCTACTGATTCCAAACCTCTTAAGCAGGTTCTTCATTAATTCATCACTCTTTATGCTATATCTTTTCTTATTGATACTGAAATCTCGTCTTCAGCATTAGGAAGGTCATTGGTATCATACACAATAAATGCAATAAGGACGACTTAGTAAACCTCTCTTGTAACTTCTTCGACTGCCTCTCTTAGCGTTGAGGATTCACTCTTCTCTCTATGCTTATTAGGAAACGTAATATTTCTCGTTTCAAATTTTGGCATATGACCAATAATTCGAGAGATGGAGGGAAGTCGATTACATCGAAACCAGTGCTCAACTGCAACTTATTTTATCGACCTCGAAAGGATGAAAGACAAAATTTACCACAGCTGAATTTGAACTTAGAACGTAAAGGCGGACGAAATGCCGCAAAGCATCTTACCCGGCGTGCTAACGATTTTGCCGGCTCACCAGCTTTACATTTAATATTATTGAGTAAACATTGTGCATTTTTCCATGTTGTTCTTTTATAGATTGTCCATGCCAACGCTAAACTGATATGCCAGCTAACTAAATCCTTCGCCATTTATCCGTCAAAACAAACTGGAGAGATGAAATTGCCCATACATTTGAGCCAACTTAATGTATATGATTCATACGAGACTCAGATTCGAGATGGGGGTGACAACGTAACTGCATATACAGGTAGAATGTCTACAATAGAGCAAATTACTTGAGGGTTTTCTGTCCTTAGGGATAACAAAACATAGAAAGACAAGAGTTGTAGGAAAGTATAATGGTATATATGAAGAAAATTAAATGTAATGACGAAATACAAGAAGCATTATTGATAGAATCATTAGGGCATCGACAAAAATTTCCTACGAGATCTGTCCCGGCTTTTTAATTTCTGATATATACAGATACACTCTTTATCTTGCCCAGATCAACTTTACCTTTCTTCCCTCAGAGATCGATAAAAGTATGTGCCTGTTAAAAACTGTTGTCTATAATATAAATTCATACTCTCCCCTCAAAATTTCTAGGTTTTTACGCTGTGCGTTAAAATTGTCTTTCGTTCTCTCGGGTCGATAAAATAAAATACCCTCAAACTCGCTCGTTTTGCACCTAAATTAGAAATTCTGTGGCTATGGCGTTTCAATTGAAGTATGCGTAAAGTCATTGTTGCATGGCCAAAATCAATATACGACCTATAAATTGTTAAATGAACTGCATCAAGCTTAAAACGTGTTGATTATAGACTGACTACAATTCTAGAACATCTTAATTTTCGATGCTTGGTCACTGGGTTCATAGATGATGTCTCTAAAGAAATAAAGCAGCCATTCGGTAAGTGCTAATTTCTAATCCACGTAAGTACTATGTGTACCTTACGAACTACATACACATTTAATTAGAATAGATAACATAATCAACCAAATAATCATCTTATATAATTGGTCTAATTAGCGTTAAAGTTTTTCCATTTATATCTTTAGTTTAATTATGTTATTACCATCTTGGCTACACCAGACTAATGGAGAGGGAAAAAAAAAAGAAGAAATATTACAGATAGTTTTATCAAGCTTATTTATTTGTTATCATTTCATTAGCTCTGATTTATTCCATTATATTTCTGCTGTTCTACTTATATAACCTTCCGGCAGTTTCTATATTTCTCAAGTATTCGGAGGGAGAAATAATGGTACAAAAATACCGGTGTATTAAGATTAGAAATTGTTATGCTGATCATATTTGGTCTAAAATATTGTCAACCTTCTTTATGTCATCTTATTGGACATGACGAGTAATAATAATAACTTGTAGAGCCAGGAAAAACTTCGTTTATGAAAGCGGCAAATTGTAATCAAAACTTTTGAAAGAAAAGCCTAAATTCGATTACCGTCTCCTATACTGAATAGTTTGCTAAATAAATCGTAATATAGGTTTTTTTTTCTCTCTCTCCTTCGGCATATATTAATTTTATAATAGACCGGCAACTCCGTTTTATTACTCAAAGGAGCAACAAATATAGCATCTGATATACTTTGTTCTTTGTGTTACACAACAAGTAATCATACATATACATATTCTACTTAGGAGAGATTCCGGTACACATGAGACAAAGATTATTGAAATACATTCATGTTAGCGGCACAAATTAGATACACAATATGAAAATGAGTATTTACCAAACCTCACGGAGATTGTACGGCGCAGAACTGTGAGACACAAACGTGTTGCGGCTAGTAAAAGAAAAAAACAACTTTCGATCATACACAAGTCACAAGCGCGCTCGCACATGCACAAAAACACACACACGCACGTGCAGGTGCACACACACAGATGTGTATATATATATATATATATATATATATATATATATGGAGAGTGTTGTCGGTTCTCAAATCCAATCACCTCCGACGAGTTAATGCTACTGAATTCAACAAATCTTATTCAAGCTGTGTAAAGAGAAGAAATAATAACACGTCAATACATCACCTTACAAACAGTTTGTAATATTGAGTCATGGAATAAGTAAGAATATTTTAATTTTTAAAGAGAGGAAATGGAATTGTTACCCTTACGGAAACCTATTATTGATATGGCTGGAAGAAATAATTACACCTGGCAAAAATATTTATTCAGCTTGAATAAACCTTTCTGTTATATCTACGTTTCGTTACCTTGAATTAGTATTAATTTCTTTGTCCCAACGATCACTGTTTCTATGTTGTCACTTGATCGCACAGAAACAAATACCAAAATTTCATTGAAGTTATAACTCCTTGGCTATAAATTACGATATCAGATAATTCAGCTCTACACCTACTATATCTAAAGTTAGGGGACATGTGGTCTTGGGAGGAATATTTTTGTTTGAAAGTTTGCTCTGTCATAGCAGGCCTAAGTCTAAGCAGCAACGGGAACAACGTTAATTTCTTATATTATTACGTGGATATATATTTATGAGAAAGTATTTTAACCAAGCAATTTAATTCCCCAGCCCAGTAAGATAAAAGGCAACTCTGACCCCCAGCAGTATTTGAACTCTTAATGTTCAAGAAGACGTAATTAAATTGTGTCTGGTGATCTTCACTTTCTGCTAATTTACCGCCTTTCCACCTGAAATGATATTATCACCGACTCGAAATACAGTGCACATGACATATACATTAGAATGCTTGACTGGACATCGTTATTGTATCTAGTTCAATCTAATGAATACATTATTGTATCCAGCGTTATCTTCTGATTTCATTTCCTTCCAGAGACGACAACACATTTAGTAGTAATATATTGCTTTGTGTCAGCCATGTCACTAGTCAAAATACATGGAGATTAATAAAATTGTATCTTCATATATTGAACGTATATGTTTGAACAATAGATTACTGGTGCAACCAGTGAAGTGATAAAACACGCAACCATCCTGTCGCATTAATGAGGTCTATTCGGCCATTTATTTAAGCTGTTGGTTTTGATGATCATGAATTTATATACTCTGGATATATACATATATATACATACAAGTATATGTGTCTGCATATATATATAAATATATATGTATATCTATATATATTTACACTCATATATATATATATATATATATATATATATACAGACACACATATATACATCATACATACATACATACGTACGTACGTACGTACGTACGTACATACATACATACATGTTGCAACACATGTTTGGGAATTTAGATCTATTTGTACCTACTTCTTCTAAACACCAGTAGTAGGCACCTTCGAGTACAAAATTTCCTGAGAAAAAATGTACTTTCAATTAATGATTAAATGATTATATACATATATACAGATGTGTGTGTGTGTGTGTGTGTGTGTGTGTGTGTGTGTGTGTGTGTGTGTGCATGTGTGCGTGCAAAGCGTATGTTTGTAACGAAATGTTAGCGCTGAGCCGTGTTTAGGCATAGAATAATTTAGGTTAGTTAAAATATGTTTGTGACGTATTTCAATTGCTAAACTGCTAATACATTATCTGCAGTGTATTTACCCTTTATCAATTAAAATACGTCACAAATATATTTTAACTAATTTAAATGTTGCATATATATATATATATATATATATATATATATATATAATCAAAGATATATACTTACAAATAAATGATGTCTTGATTCCAAGTTATTGAATAGCGATGTAGAAACCGATATGACTTTCTATATTGACGATTATAATGATTTTTATACTCCTTAATTCACCTCAAATCATTTATTTGTATATACATATGTATATATATATATCTTTGTTTTATGAAAAAAGGCATTACTTTTAACCTAGTATGCGTTTTCTTTGTTTCTTTTTACTTTTCCCTTATATATATATATGTGTGTGTGTGTGTGTGTGTGTGTGTGTGTGTGTGTGTGTGTGTGTGTGTGTGTGTGTGTGTGTGTGTGTGTGCGCGCACGCGTGTGTGTGTGTGTGTAACATCGCAAATAGTGAAGTGGTATATAGAAATGACTAGAGCATGAAGGACTGCTTATCACGTTACATTTCAACTAAAAATTCATTCCAAAGTAAAATATATTCTTTCCTACTCCAGGCACAAGGCCCGAAATTTTTGGGGGGGACGGGGCCAGTCGATTAGAACAACCGCAGTGCGCAACTCGTAATTAGCTATCGACCCCGAAAGGATGAAAGGCAAAGTCGACCTCGGCGAAATTTGAACTCAGAACGTAAAGACAGACGAAATACTGCTAAGCATTTCGCACGGCGTGCTAACGTTCCTGCAAGCTCGCCGCCTTGCAAAGGAAAATATATTACTCAAGCTCCCATTCTTACGGCCACCTATACTCTTACAGACACTCAAACACACACACACATTTGGGCAAAGAGTGGTATGTACAACACAGTTGTTCTTTTTTTTATGTAAGCATTTCAAAAGGGAGATTAATCTGTAGCATTGATGTTTTAATCAAAGTTTCAACGTCCCCATCCAATGTCATTTCCATGTGTGTGACTGTAATGGTTTGTACTCTCTCCTATTCTTGCTGAAATTGACTCGTTTATGTTATATGTCATAAGAAAAATAGAAAAACTGATTGTACAGACACAGAACTAAACCTTTTGATCAAGCCGTTTCTCCAAAATTTCAATATGAATTAACTGGCTTATGGTTTCAATTTGTATGCCAATCTACATAAACTGAGGTTAAATATAAGTATCCTTAATCTGACGCAAGCCTAATTCCTCATGCTATTACGTAGGAAAGGCATAAAAATACCCATCGATACAGCTGGAAATCAAGATGAAATAAATATAAATTATAAAATCTCCAATTCGCTTGTTTCTCATTAAAATTCTCTTATAAAATGATGTTCGGGTTTGAAGAGAAAATTAATTGGAGTTTTAGAAAAGATATCAAAAAGAAATTTAAACGAATTTTATGATCCTTGATGCTTTGGATCAAATTAATACAAAAAATGTCAGTATCTCTTAAAATATAAAAGTATATAGCAATAAAACGAATGGACCCGCATGATTCACATAGTTTAAAATGGTATTTAAATTTGAAACTGACAAATCTTGCAAATAATTGTCGCCAGATTATATCTAACGCCAAAATATTCCCAATGAACTTGCCTACGGGAATATTATTTTATTCTCTTTTAGAAGTTTGGTGCTATGCCAGAAAGACTTTTGTCAGTTTCAACAAAGTGCACGCTATGTTTTCATCACCGCCTTTTATATAATGACATTGGTTTAACTTTCAGCCATTTTAAAAAGGAGGTCGTGACGTTTATCACCCAGTTAACGCAATACTTAAATTTAAATCATGGTGATCATTTCGTTTAAACCAGTATTTAATGTTTCTTCTCTTCATTCATGTTTAAAATAAATCGTCACTACTCTATCGCTAGCATCACATCAGTTAAATATTAACAGGGTTTATAGCATAGACAATTCTTCCATAATCGGACATATATGTACTTCTACACAAAGGTGACATTACATATAAACAAAACCAAACATTGATACGTACACACTTAGAGACTCAGCCGTACAAACATGGGGACACAAACGTAAACAGGAGTTAGACGTCTAGACAAATATATGTATATATAATCTTGGGACATTTAGCAATATATATTGCTAAATGTGCCTAGACATTCAGAGACAGATACACGTAACCTTCCATAAACATTCAATTTACAGAAACGCACGCACGTGCGCACACATGCACACTCAAACAAACACACATATGCCTGTAAAAGTACACGTAACGCATTTTCAAAATCATGCCAACACTCTTATATCCATATATATATATATATATATATATATATATATAGATAGATAGATAGATAGATAGATAGATAGATAGATAGATAGATAGATAGATACAGACAGACAGATAGATACATACATACATACATACATATATATATATGTGTGTGTGTATATATATATACGTATACGCAAAGAAAGAGAGAGGAGGAGAGAGAGTGAGATTATATATGAATATAGTTGCATACATATAAACATAGATAAGTACATAGGTACATATATAAACCGAGATATAAGTTTAAGTAAAGTACTATATTAATTTATATCGATTATTTTTATTGATTAGCCGACCAGCTGTTAAAATGTACATTAGTGCGTTCCTTTAACTGAAAACATTAATTGTCTCTAGTGTATAGAAATTTTAGCGTATATGCCCCGTTTCATAGACAATAGCAACTGTACTAACATATTATTGACATGTTTGCAAATCTAAAAGCGTTCCTAAAATGAAATGCTTACTCGGCGTAAAATCGTAAACTTGTAATAGTAATTATTTGACACAGAGATTTATGGCAAACTAATGGCTGCGACCTTACTTGGAAGTTATATTAACACAATAATGTAGTACCAGTTAACAAATTTTAACTACTTGCTGTGTAATACTTTAGAATACTGAATTATCCTATATTTATTTGCTTCTATATATTCATCTAGTATACGAAAGGACGATTGCAGAGAAAAATAAGATAAATGATCTATGTATATCTACTAAATAACTTCAGCATAGAATTCGAGGCAGCTTGTACAGCATAAAGTCTGCTCCATTGAAACAAGCTAGCTTTTCACAAACACTCCTTCAGCTCACCGATTGCTCAGGCATGATTTTTTTCTCATTCAGCGTTAAATTGGACAGAAATTCTGATTTATACTTTTGTACACTTCGTTTCCGAGTATTTTTTCTAGAAATAACACAGAACTGCCTTTACGTATCTCTTTTCACATCACGTCATCAACAATGCATAGAATAATCTCTAGGATTATGGGTTTTCATGAATCATATCCTTACTGAAAAAAGTGACAGAAAATCGTGTATTATTTCTGATATTGGATGAGGTAGAATTTCTATATTTTCATTGACAAATGTACTACTCTGCGCTCACTTACTAGAGAACTAATTTCGTTTATTTAAGATATTTTTCTTTCTCTTTCACATATTGCAGTCCTTGATTGAGACATTGCGGAACCAATAAAGCGGATTGTTGCTTTTAAAAACGTTTATCAATCCAGATGGATTTATTTGTTGTTACATATATTTCTTATATTTTTAACTTTTCATTTGACACTTTCTCTAGATACCGAAATAAGTTACATTTTCTACTAACTATATAGCTTTAGACTTTCGATTCTTTACTTTTGTCTTTTTTTTTTTTTTTTTCATAGCATTGAGACATTCAGCTCAAGATGAAGAAAATATGAGAAACAAAAACGATAATAGAGCAAATGAAGGAATTAATCAATATCACTCCTCCCTCCTCCTGCTTCTTCAGTACTACTAGTACCACTACTACTACTGCTACTTTTGCTTCTCCGTTTGTATCATCATCATTATCTTCTACTACATTTACTACATCTACTGTAAGAAGTACTATGGCAACTACTACCTTTTTTTGTTTGTCTTCCTTTTATCCTTATTTGTTTCTGCTTTCTCTTCTCCTACATCATCGTCTTCTTCCTCGGCGTTCACATCATTGTAAATGGCTAAATGCTTTAAGTTGTAACACGATGAACAGAATGTATTTCGATTTGTATTACCATGTCTTTACATTCTCAGTTCAAATCCAGGTCACCTCCCGGCTGTGGATGAAATTAGCACCATTCCCCCATCCTCAAGTGTGGAAGCGCAATGGCCCAGTGGTTAGGGCAGCAGACTCGCGGTCATAGGATCGCGGTTTCCTTTCCCAGACCGGGCGTTGTGAGTGTTTATTGAGTGTTTATTTGCTTAATTAAATGTAAACATGTCTGATATATTAGTTAGAAAGAATGAATGTTAGCATTTATTGAAAATATATTACACCTTCAGGGATATAATATATTTACAGATTCAAATATACATCACATAAATAATATAAATACTTGAATTGTACATATTGCATACCACTCACAGGTGCATGATAAAACACACCCACGTCTGTATGAATGTATGTATGACGTGTATATAGATTACGGTCCCTGTTAGTACGTATGTATACAATTATGCGCTTTGACTGCAGCATTAGAGCGTTTAACTCTTATTTCTAGAAATGTCGGTATTTCTAACTTCCTCAGTCACATGTAATGGCAATTAGAGTTTCCATTTTTGGTATAACATTGCAGGGAGAGAAAAGGGAAAAGCTAATATCAAGGTTACATATGTTTCGTAGGAACTAAATATAATTACTCAACGAGGTGTACTCACTAGCTACTCATATTTATTCTCATTCATAGCAACTCTAGTTCCTAACCGTGAGTTATACAATGATTACTTCAGCTTATCACTTCGATATGAGTAAAGCCTACAAACTTCGAAACCAATAAATTATTATTGATCCTTAAAGTTGTTTTCCATACCTACCACGGACAGCTCGAACCTTACAGAGTCTCTACATCCTCGGGTCTTACATTTACACACACACACACACACACACACACACATATATATATATATATATACACACA
>NC_142939.1:51610222-51632722 GCF_046866305.1 Octopus bimaculoides | reverse complement strand
GCATTCCCATTTGTGGTATCTATAAATGAGTAAACCCCACACCTCCTACGACTAATCTCATTCTACTTGGTATCTGCAGCAAATTCATCCAATTGCTTTGCTTCAAAGTCTCTCCTCTCTCTGTCTCTTTCTTTCCTTCTTTTAAATCTATGTTGCCCGTACTGTTTTCCTAAATTTTACAGGAATTAACTGCGAGCTAGATATCACTCAGCTTGCCACCCTGGGATGTTATCCTTCACCGTGTGTCTATCTGTTGACATCATTCCTAGGGACTCAACCTTCTTAATAGCATATATCATAAAATATTCTGGATCAAAACCATTCTAATCTTCAAACCCAACTGGTACCGCTTTCCAACCGTCTGTTCAGCCTTGTGGTTGTTTGAACTTTCCGCAATCATGGTTATGAATCCCTCGCTTCTACATATGCATACTTTTCAACCTTTGTCTAGAGCTCATGTAAAATCTATCATTTAAAGTGGGCCGTTTTTATCAACCAGCCCTTAAATGCAAAAGTTTTAACCGTATTTCACAAAGTTTGTAAGGTTCCCTGCTTGCTAAACCTTCGGTTTATTGCCTAATGTTATATCCATTTATGAAGCAATGGTATACCACTTCTTCCTCAGCCATCATGTCTATATAACATCGTCCTCACGGAGAAATCCTCTTCAAATGCGACCCACTTTTCATCCAAATATCCAACACCAACACTCGATAATATTTTTGAAACAAATTTTCTCTTTCAGTCTACTAGAATAATAAAACGGACACATATACAGACGGCAATCACCAATGTATCTGCGACCACAACTATGGACCTTGTAGTGTCCCTTCCACCGCCTGCAATCACGGCACTTAAAAATCTCTATAGACTTCCATTCCACTTTTAGGCACCATTTCTGGTATGCCAATCATAAATCTATTTCGTTTACTTCAAGCAACATAGAATGAGTAGAACACTCATTAACCATTACTTTATTCAACCCTTTGAATCTTTCTTCATTCTTGAAGACCACAATTACGGATTCTGTAAAAGAAGATTTAATGAAAACCTGATCTCCTAAGTAGCTCACCATTCCATCATAGCTCTTGAGAAATTATTTAAAACGATGACATATCACTTAATAATATCACATTAGTCCAGTTAGGAATGTATTCATAATTAACTGCAATCTAGAGCTCCATCCGTGTGTGAAGTGGAGATTTTTCTGAGGATTCGCTATTTCAGAATAAAAGAGTAATTGAATGGGACGCATTGCTGGAGTGACAGAGTAAAAAAAAGTGGAAGCCTTTTGAATATTTCCTCTCATCGTTTGATAGTTTGAGTTCAAGTCCGACCTTCAATATATTTGCCATTTCAATCAAGATAGTCTAGTACAAAATTTATCATTTACACTTTACGCATTCAAAGGAAATAAATTATATTTCAAGTGTTTTACTACTAACTTCGGGTAGTATATAAATCATATTTACAATTTATATATGTATATTTGCCGTATATAAGATATATTTGTATTTATTAACCGCATGGATTTATCATCTCCGTATTCTTAGATGTCCGTATTCTTAGATGTCCGTATTCTTATATGCTCATTCTTGCAGTGGAAGAGAAGCAACACATTCATTAATAACTCGTAATAACGTTACAGTTTTTTTTTTTATATATAAAACTGTCGTGTGATGGCGTCCAAAAAAGGAACTGAGTACTGAGGATTTACCTAATCAGATATTATACGGTTTGAAAGACTTCGTGTCCCGTACGAAATCCTGCACGGCATTCAGTACAAGAGATGTAATTTAAACAGGTTTCTGTGGAAGAATTCTTACCAAATATATCTATAGTACATTGATAAATACTGGACCCAACCGTAGAAGTTCTTTGATTATAAACCGCCTAATTTTAACCTTCATTTTATCTCTTATTCATCAAATATATATTCGGTAAACACACCGTGAAGATGTATATAAACTAATTCTATTGAAAATATGGTTCCATTTTGTCTGAGAAGTTGGAATAACTAGAAACTCATATCGAGAAATATCCAAATACTAATTATTGATGGTTTTCCATATGCAGAGGCCTGATAATTTGTTCAATTCTCTGGTAACTGAATAAACCAAAATGATAAGAAACAAATACATGAACATCGAAATGTTTCCTTCATTCTTACTTTACATTCGTGACATCTAAGAATACTAAAATAAAACATATGCTTGGAAAGTATGAAAGTTGTAGCAGCGAAGACAAATTATTGAACATGATTTCAAATCCACTCCATTCCATTTCATTGTCAGTAATGGTGTTTATTATAGTTTAGCCCGTGGTAAGTATTACTCTACAAGATAGATCTGTGAGCAATAAGTTACATTCAGAATCATTCCCTTTTGTTTCTATTTGTAACAGTCAATATACTTTAAATTACATTATATGAAGTAAATATCCTTCTTTTCTAAAGAGATTAGAATATGACTTGACGGAAGTTTGAGCTATATTCTTAGCAAGCAACCTCGTTGACTTCCTTTCATTTTTGATATTTGTCGATCATTTAGTCAACACACACCAATTTCGTTATACGGAGTAGGAACGAAATTTTATTGAAACAGCACCTGTGTTCTAGACAGTAGATTATATGCGATTTTCTTCATGTATGTCATAGCAAATGTGTACTAAAAGCAGAATCAATAGGGCATCGAACAAAACACTTATCGGCACATTTTGCGGATCTTAACGTTGTGAGTTCAAATTCCGTCGAGGTCAATTTGCCTTTCATTCATCCGGGGTCGATAAAATAAGTCCAAGTTGATCACTATAGGGTTATTTAGTTAAGAGTTCGACAAAATTTGGAATAGCAAACAATAAAACATTTTTTCCACAAAATTTACGAACCACGAACATGCGTTATTTTGCTTCAAAGAAGAAGATGATGATGATTAAAAAATGCACCAATTCTGTCATTTTCATGTTCTTTCCTTATAACCCCCAAAGACTTACATCTTTTAACGAATGAAGTGGTTCTGATCTTTCTATCTTGGTGCCATTTCACGTCATTTACCTCATAAAATTTTTTATCAGAGAAGGGCATGAATTTTATAAATCCTTGTTGGGATACTACTATAGCCATGTTCTTGAGTTTTACATTAATATTTCCTCGTAGAATTTTTGGAAAGCATGTTCTATTTCTTTTTATTGTGTTTCTTTCCTCTACATCACTGATATTACACCATAAATAGCACTTTCAGAGTTATTATTATATTTCTTTACGTAGCGTAACCGATTCTTGGTAGCTATACTTTGCTTCTCATTCCTATGCAAAAACATCGAAGCTCATATACACTATATCTATCTATCTCTCTCTCTCTCTCTCTCTCTCTCTCTATATATATATATATATATATATATATATATATATATATATATATATATACGGCAAAAAAAGGCACGTTCTTACACTGACCCACACGCATGCACGCACGTACACAATCGATCTTACTCGCAAACCCCAAAATATATCTTTCATCTTGCTATGCTCTCTTACTTCCTGTTCTCTTGGCTGATGATTTCTCAGTTATCTGCCCTAAAGAATATATTTATATCCCAAGCAAAATATTTCTAGCATATACTATTGGCTGATAACTCTATCGCATAGCTTCATACATAAAACACCCAGATATCTGGCACAGATATACACGTAAGTGAGCACATACGTGAGTGAGAATATACATATCAATGTTTATTCGTTATTACAAAATTTATATTTTATTTTTTCTCCCTTTCTTACTTTCGTTTCTTTCTGCCTTTCATCATTATTATTTATTGCGCTTTTTTGTTTCCGTTTTTTTTTTTACGTTCTTTCGTTCAGTGTGTACGTATTAAAATATACATGGATGAACTGTTAAGATTCAAATATACGGATTTAATGTACACCGACATACAATCAAACATACATATATCATTACTACTCTCTCCACTCCTTCCTCTCTCTCTCTATCTGGATATATATATATATATATATATATATATATATATATATATATATATATATATACATCTGTGTGGGTGTATGTGTGAATGTGTGTATACATATATATTTATGTATACATATATACATATTTATGAAATAATGTATGTTTGTATATTACATAATACATGCACATAGATATACTTATATAATATACAACACGCGCGCGCACACAAACACAAGCAAACACATTAGTAACGTATTTGATTTATGTATTACCATTTCGTCATCACTGCTACAATAACTACTGCTGCCATAACAACCGCCTCCACATCATCATCTTCATTGCCTTCATCAGTAGAAGGCTCACAAGAAGCAGTGGTAACAGTAGTAGTAGCAGTAAAAGCAGCAGCATTATTACCATTTCAAATAAGATATACTGTACAGTTTTATTAATTCTTTTTTTCATTTTTCCCTTTGTTTTAGTTTCCAAAATCAGAGAAATATTCTGTTCATTCGACTGAAATGATTATAGGCGTGCAAGGACGCTCCCCTGGAGACCATTTCCAGTGAAATTCCAATCCATAAAAGAGTTAAATGAGTGACTTCTGTGATTCTGAATAATATCTATTCAAGAAACATTCTAAGAGAAGAAAGATCTGAAGTAACTGAAGGAAATGCATGAGAAATTCCGCTTTAAATAGATCCACCTATCGTCACGCATCGCAACATTTGCGCATTATCATTATTATTATCATTATTATTATCATTATTGTTGTTGTTGTTGTTGTTGTTGTTATTGTTGCTGTTGCTGTTGTTGTTGTTGTTGTTGTTGCCGTCGTCGTCATTATCATCACCGTCATAATAATCATCATATCCTCATCGTCACCATCATCAGCTTCATCAAATTCACATCCCATATCATTATTATTATTATTATTATTACTTTTTTAGCCACAAGGGCATAGGTGAAGTTGACATGACAAGGTCAGACAACACGTTGTGGCGATTTGCATAAAAAACGATTAGAAAGAAATGGAAAAGACAGTGAAATGCAATAAAAAATATACATTTTATACAAAGTATGTAATAACAAGCCTGATGCAGTTTTTGTAATTCAGAACTCCACTCATCCAGAAGTAAACTTATCACTAAAAGTACGAGCTCTCTCTCCTGTTCTCCAATCTACAGGCACATATTTAGTTAGAGTAGGGCCATTCATTTTAACCATTTTGGTCACAGTCACCCAGCTTTTTACAAATTCACTGGGACGTAGCACTTCCATCTCCTCCCTCAATCTCCTTTCCAACTGGAACTTTAAAATGTCGATGAGGATTATTATTATTATCATTATTATTATTATTATTATTATTATTGATGTCTTTCATATTGATGTACTTACATGTACCTGTCTGTTAAAATAGAGTTCGGTTAGTGGCTATGTTCAAAACTTACATAACTATGCAATTATATTTTGTTTTATTTCTTTCTATTTTATAAGCTTGCACTTCGTGTGTGCATGTATTTATGTCAGTGTGTGTACGCTTGTATCAGTTTGTGTAGTGTACATATGTACGTTTGTGCAGCAGAACTGGTAACGAAGTTAGTTTGCAAATACGTTCTTAGCTTGCAAAATGCCATTCTTGCGTGATTACATCGTAAAGTATTTCTATTTTCCATTACCCCTACTGAGCTTCATATGACTACAGAGGACTACACAGGACCAATGCCATGTCAAAGTTGTTTCTATATGCAAATATTTGACTTAGATAATATTTCAGCTTATTTGATTGATATGTTTATGCACCTAGGACATGAAATATCAATTGTAAAAAAAAATGTTTTGCGATTATAGTCGATATAGATTATATGTAACAACCTAATTTATCCAGATTTAACAATTGTGGATTTCAAAGAAATGTCACTCCGTCTTTTCCTCCAACTTTCTCAGACTTCTTCTAGCAACCAATTTCTCTGGCCTTCGTTTGTATCGTAACTAAAATTGTCTAGGCATTTATATGCTGTATACATTGTGTATAATTTGTATTAAAATGTCCAAGGCATCAAAGTAGCGTTTGAGAAAGGTATGTATTTCTCTAGAACAAAAGATACAAAATATTTAATCATTCACTTAGTTCCTTAGACTTATTCATCTGTGCTTCTTTGCTCATTCCTCTCTTTCTCTCTCTTTCTCTCTTTGTATGTGTATGTGTGTGCGTGTATTAAGTGATGCAATCCCTTTTCGGCATTTCCAACAAATAAAAAAAGGAAGATTTCTATGGTTGTATTCTTGGTTGGATATAATATAAAAAGTGCAACTCTTGACATTTAGGTACATGTTATTACCGTTTAGATTTAGTCAAATTTCAGAGCAAAATTTTTGTATTAGTATTCGAACTGAAAAATATTGCCGCAGGAGAGGCGAGTAAAATTAATGAAAAAAAGATGCTAAATTCGAAAAGGAAATAAATGGAGGAAAGAAGAAAAGAAGGCCGACTTATAGGAGAAATCTAAAAAGATGAAAATAAATATGAATAACAATGAAAATATATTCAAAAATAAATAAAATATGAAACTGAGTGAGCCCAGAATATCGAAGACGTGGAATAACTGAGTCCTTTCTCTCACTCAGTAATACATATGAATGCAAATGTTTGCAAAGTTATACACATGCATATAAAACTCATAAACACGTTCCATTCTATCTCGAGCTTATTTAGTATAGATATTCAGAAGGTAGAAATAAGCGCTCAGCTAGTGTTTTTAGAAAATTGTGTATATGAAGAACAGGAGATAATTACATTGTAGAGACGTTTAGGACACATGTGTCTAAAAACTCCACGTTGTGAATGATGTTTTTTGAAGTGGTAATATTGTACATTATTTTTGCGGCAGTGTGTTTCGATAGCTGCAGCATTTGTTTAAGGCATCTGAACCCGAGTTTCTTCTTAGTAGCAATAAATTGTATCGTATCTTCCCAATTATATGATATCTACTTTTTAACTAGAATATTCCTACTGATGCCCATATATATATATATATATATATATATATATATATATATATATATATATATATATATATATATATATATATATATATATATATAATTAAACCTTGGGAGAGGCATTATGCCGGTAATAAACACACGCACTGGTTCAGTCCTTTATTAATTTATATAGTTTTTTGTTAAATTATTTCATTGCACTCTTGCAATCTCTTCAGTAACTTGTCTCTCCACTTCCATTTATTTTGAATATATGATCTGGCGTTGTTTTGGCGTTGTTTCGAAACTGTTTGGTATGAGCATGTGAGTGTGTGCAAGCTCGTATGTGTGCACGCTCATATGTGTGCACGCACTTATGTGTTCGTGCTTATATGTAAGTATGTGCGTCCATATGTGTGTTTGTAACAATTTCGTTTATATCAGATCAGATAGAGACTTTTTAATTAATTTATTTACGTTCATATTCCGCATCATATGTGTGAACAACACATGCAACCACGGGCAATTGTAAGGCCCTCATCTACGTGTATTTGGTGTTTAAAATTGGTTGCGTTTCAGTTATGAGGACCGACTCCTGTATTTGTCGCAAAGATGCGTCACCGGGGTGTCTAGACAGGATTTCTATGTTAATTCTGTCCAGTACACCACCATGTTGTTCTTTGGCATGCTGGTAGAGCACCGAGGTTTGTTTTTGATTATTATAGTCCCTCCAATGTTCGTTTACACGCTCAGCCAAACTTCTTGCCGTCTCACCTATGTATGTGGTGTTTCTGTTTTTACACTCACCATCCATACAGCTTATTTTGTAGACTACATTTCTGGCTTTGCAGTTGGCACCAGGACTATTTTTGCACACAATGCAACTCTCCTCAACACACCTTGTTCTTCTGAAGGGATATGTTTTACATATTATTGATCTAATTGATCTCCCTGGTTTTTCTATAACATTTATCCTCAACTTGGTACTTTTGAGGATTTTTCGAAATCCGCGGGCCAGTTCTCCGTGTGGCGTGGCGTCCACAAACATTACTCCCTGGAACTTGTCGGTATTGTACCACGTGGTCTTTTTGTTTGTTTTGTTACTAATCCTTTGTAGTCTATTCCACTGTTTGTTACGGTATCTAGGTTGTGTTCCATTTGTATCAACCTAGATACCGTAACAAACAGTGGAATAGACTACAAAGGATTAGTAACAAAACAAACAAAAAGACCACGTGGTACAATACCGACAAGTTCCAGGGAGTAATGTTTGTGGACGCCACGCCACACGGAGAACTGGCCCGCGGATTTCGAAAAATCCTCAAAAGTACCAAGTTGAGGATAAATGTTATAGAAAAACCAGGGAGATCAATTAGATCAATAATATGTAAAACATATCCCTTCAGAAGAACAAGGTGTGTTGAGGAGAGTTGCATTGTGTGCAAAAATAGTCCTGGTGCCAACTGCAAAGCCAGAAATGTAGTCTACAAAATAAGCTGTATGGATGGTGAGTGTAAAAACAGAAACACCACATACATAGGTGAGACGGCAAGAAGTTTGGCTGAGCGTGTAAACGAACATTGGAGGGACTATAATAATCAAAAACAAACCTCGGTGCTCTACCAGCATGCCAAAGAACAACATGGTGGTGTACTGGACAGAATTAACATAGAAATCCTGTCTAGACACCCCGGTGACGCATCTTTGCGACAAATACAGGAGTCGGTCCTCATAACTGAAACGCAACCAATTTTAAACACCAAATACACGTAGATGAGGGCCTTACAATTGCCCGTGGTTGCATGTGTTGTTCACACATATGATGCGGAATATGAACGTAAATAAATTAATTAAAAAGTCTCTATCTGATCTGATATAAACGAAATTGTTACAAACACACATATGGACGCACATACTTACATATAAGCACGAACACATAAGTGCGTGCACACATATGAGCGTGCACACATACGAGCTTGCACACACTCACATGCTCATACCAAACAGTTTCGAAACAACGCCAAAACAACGCCAGATCATATATTCAAAATAAATGGAAGTGGAGAGACAAGTTACTGAAGAGATTGCAAGAGTGCAATGAAATAATTTAACAAAAAACTATATAAATTAATAAAGGACTGAACCAGTGCGTGTGTTTATTACCGGCATAATGCCTCTCCCAAGGTTTAATTGTATTTCTTTCAACACACGTATCCACATCAAGAATCTTGCACACGAAATACACATACGAAATATATATATATATATATATATATATATATATATATCGTGTGTGTGCTTTCGAATGCCAATTTTATTCGAAAATACCTTGAAACATTCCTACAATGTGTCCGAAACTAGAAGTATGGAGGACATATCGTTCTTTCAATCAATACTTTTTATTAGTTCACAGTATTACTTTAGTAAGTATTTAACACAACGTTTCATGTATGATGTGCATTTACACTTTATATTAACGTTACGCCGCTAAATAATTTTTGATACGAATTGAAAAATACTTATCGTACCTAGTTTTACAATTTAACAAGTATGTGAAAACAAATTATGTAGTAGTAATTATTTCTAAGTTGATATTTTCATGAATATACACTTTTAGTCAGTTTATCTTTACACTCATTAACTTTTTTTATTTGAGTAGGTTATAATTTCAAAAACTGTAATTTGTTGTTCTCATCATCTACTCATATGAAAGTTTATTTTACGTAAGCCAGAATGTTTGCGTCTCTTTATTGTAAAATCGATGATAAAATCTTGGAAATTAAAGTCGATTAACTTTTTAACGTTGATTTTCTTTAGGGAAAAATTATTGGATGCAATAAATTAATCTTTTATGGTATCTAGAATGTGTCCACTGTAATATTGGGATACAGTTAATCCATATTCTTTATGTAAGTCAAAATTTATATATAAAAATTATTTTTAATTATGAGTCTAGGAGATATGAGCGAACGAGTTCACTCTGTAGCATCGCATGAGACATATGGATATCGAAAAAATATTGGAAAAGTGATTTGACGCCAACAGAATCTTTGGAAAAATTTATGCATGAATGATTTAAAAAATCACAATTTCTTTAATCATCTAAGTGACATCTCAAAGAAATCTAGAATACTGATTAAAAACGATGTTGTGCTGGGAGGCTAATACTTAGAAACGTATGTCAGCAATACACCGAAGCGCCATCAGACAACTTTTCTCAAGAAACAATTAAGTACTTATCACCAATATCTGGCAGTTGCCATAACAGGGTTGTGAAACTAAATTGCGTGCTTGTCTCTGTGCGTGCGCTGTGTGTGAGTATATATATATATATATATATATATATGCGTGTATGCATATATACATGAGTGTCCACTGCTGGAATATTGAGAAATAACTAATCAACATTATTTATATAAACCAAATTTACAATGGAAAATTATTTTTTGTTAATGCATCTAGGTGTATGAGCGAACGAGATCACTTACCGAATGGTTTCAAATCGCTATTCAATAGTATCAAGAGCAGTAATCACGTCCTGATGGAATGTAGCCAATACCAAGTACACTTTCTAGACATGTGATTTCAGAATGATAGAACTATGGAAGCCGACATTCACTACAAGCCAACGGACTCTAAACAGTACCTGCTATTTTCTTCAGGTCACCCAAAAGGTACCAAATCAAATATTCCATTTAAACTACCTAGATATCTATGCACAATTGTATTCAATCTGGATGTTCAGAATAAAAGACTCCTTGAAATAAAACAGTCCCTACTTGAAATTAAGTACTTATCTATTCTAATAGATAACGGTATAGGACGCGCCAAACCAATAGACATTCAAGAATTACGAAAAACCCAGAAATGCCCTGATGCGGAAAACTCTAACTTTAATTACAACACACGACTTAAGAAACATGAAAATATTTACCATTATATACCATTATTGAGCCAAGACTCAAGAATAAAAGGACACTAGAAACATACAAATAATCAAATGCACAAGACAACAAAAATCCCTTAAAAAATATTTACCAGTGCGAAATTATCAACTACCGACTCATCTTGAACAGTTAAAATATGTGGCCGCTTTAAATGCAGAATTGTGATAACCTGACTGCGTACGCAGCATATACATTTAAATCGGGACAAGATTTATTGTAAAACATCACTTCAGTTGTTCTTGAAAACATTTAATATAAATATATACCATCAAATGCAACGATGCAACGGAGATTACATTTGACAAGCCAAATTCACATTAAGAATGAGATTATCGATTTATAGACAAATACGACGTCCCAGAGCAAATCTAACTCAGTGAATATTTGAACATATGCACAAAGACCAAGTCTCCCAAAGTTTTGCTACCCAAATTTTGCACCAACACAATATTTGGTTAGTAAGCAATGAATAGTCTAAAATTTACGGAACAAAAACGAACTAACTTTGTGTAGTTCTGCATTTTTACATGAAAGCGCGACCGAACACAACTTTTACGAAAATAATGAACGACATTGTTCATTACACTCAAGTTGAAACATGTGTGCAATATATATGCTTGTCGTTTAAAAAAATATTGATTTTAAGAGAAATTTTTCAAATGGAGTCTACACGCAGAGAACCAATTCTCCAAAGACTGAACTTAAATCAAAGTAATCGATGGTCTGAAATGAAAACTGTTTCCCTTGAGCATCGTAGTATGAAAACAAATCTGACCCTCAATTACGAAATTTTAAATCAATTAAAAGATCTAAAATTTTCAAAATTGTCTAAAAGCAAATTCTCACATTAAAACCAGGAACAACTGAAGAAGGTTCTAGCGTACTAATTTCGAATATTAGCACACATGACGAAATTTTGGCTTGTGCTTTTGATTACTGGTTTCCAAATATGTTTGATTGCAGAATCCTTGAATAATATTTTTTAAATCTGACATCAGAAAATAATATTTAAGAGGATCTTATTCATATACATATAAAAACTCCTAAGTTGATTTACCAGTGAATGATTTTTCTTTCATTATTTTATTGAAAGTATCTTAACTCGTATAACACCAGAATATCTTTGAGGAAGCATGGAGTTGGCCAAAACACTAACCGAATAGTTTGATAATGAGAGAGAGAGAGGGGGGGTAGACAAACAGATAGACAGACGGACATATTGGGAGATAGATAGGTGGATAAATAGATAGATAGACAGATAGATAGATAGTAGAGAGATAGCTAGTAGGTAGATAGATAGATGAATAGTAAAATAGATAGATAGACAGACAGACAGACGTAGATAGATAGATAAGTAGGTAGGTAGGTTGGTAGGTAAATATAGAGAGAGAGGTAAACAGGTACCTAGCTAGACAGGCAGACAGACAGACAGATAGATAGATAGATAGATAGATAGATAGATAGATAGATAGATAGATAGATAGATAGATAAGTACGTATGTAAGTATGCATGCATGTATATGTTGTGAGGTAGGTTGGTGCATGTTGCCACCAACAATACAAACATATTCTGTAAATGCCGATACGCAAGCTACGGAGCAGAGTTATAATGTCTGAAAGATGGTTCTCAAAGTTGAACTATTCTGCCGAAAATAATACTAAAATTAATATAATTGAATATAAAAATAATAATTCGTGTTTAATTTAGAATAAAAACACACTCACACATCATAAAAGCGGTTCGAAATATATGGAAGAGAATATGAAGTAGAGCGCTTGAATAATTCCTACAGCTGGCAAATACATTTTGGTCACATCTGTTGATTTGTAATGAAAAGTTTTCTGCGTTAGTAAAAGAAATTAAATATTTCATAAACATTCACCGACACCTCAATACGGCCACATTCACGACCAACGTGTTCTATAATGTGCCCACACACACACACACCCGCAACATGTCTATATCTATAAAAGAGAGTTGTGTGTGTGTGTGTGTGTGTGTGTGTGTGTGTGTGTGTGTGTCTGTGTGTGCGTGTGCGTGCGTGTGCGCGTATATTTCTTATGCATTCCAAAAACGAGTTACTGAATTAGACGTATGGGGTATCAAATGTTTCAGTACTATTTCGGCTACCAACTAAACTTTATTCTCATTCACATATTTGCATTACAAAAATTTTACATTATAATCTGTTCCATAAGGTAACTATCAGAAATATTTTATACGATGGCATCACATTGTGCTATTCCTGCACAGATATACGAAGGAATATATATATATATATATTCTTTTACTCTTCTATTTGTTTCAGTTATTTGACTGGAGCCATGCTGCAGCACGACCTTTAAATGAATAAATGGAAACCAGGACTTATTCTTTGTAAGCCTATTACTGATCTTATCGGTGTTCTTTGCCGAACCGCTAAGTTACGGGAACGTAAACGAACCGACATCGGTTGTCAAGCGACGGTGAGGCGATAGACACACACGCACACACACAAACACCGATATATATATATCACTGGGGTCTTTCAGTTTCCGTCTACCAAATCCACTCACAAGCCTTTGGTCGATCCGAAGCTGTAATAGAAAACACTTGCCCAAAGTGACAAACAGTGGGACTGAACCCGGAACTATGTGGCTGGTAAGCAAGCTACTTACTACAGAGCCACGCCTGTGCCTATAGTTACTTATCACACAGCCACGCCAGTATACCAATTTATGTATTCTTACACACGTGTACACAAAGTTATTTCCGACAAATCATGAGAACATAAACCTATATAAGTATTTTTTACCTATATAAGTATTTCATGCTTTAAAGGCTGTCGTCGAATAAATAAGAAAAAAGATGAAGAATGTATACGTAAACTGACTGAAATTTATTTATGTGTTCTTGTTGCAGAATTTATCATCCACAGAATTTTATATTATTATCATTATTTTACACCAAATACAATATAATATCAAGAACTCTCAGGGAATATAGCTGACTCCTTCTGCAAGAATAACTTAAATAGTACAAATTGTTATAGTAACAATTCGAGTAATTCTAAGGCAATTTATTAGTGAAATCTTTCCGCTTCACTGATGTACGAAATGCTTAATATATCACGCCTGCATAATTAGGATATATTTTAGATTTATGTCACCAGAGGAAAAGTAAAAATATCAGTAACAACAGTGTCTCATTGTTTCAAATGATATACGAATATAGACATAAACATACACGTGTGCATACGTAGAGCAACAAATTCACATATAGACTCATACTCATATGTGTGCGTGTGTATATGTAAATTACTTATATCCGCATATATATATATATATATATATATATATATATATATATATATATATATATATATATATATATATGTATACATATATATCATGTTGTGTCTTGGGAGGGTCATTACTCCAATATTAATACATTCTTAGTCAATTTGTTAAATATCTAACAAATCTATATTTTGTTTACATTTAACCAATGGACTAACAATAAAGAAATGATAGTGAAACACTGAGTGTGTAATTATTGGCGTAATGACACCAAGACACGAGGTGTGTTTCAACACACGAATTCATATCGAGTACCTAGAAAACCCAAAATCCGAAGATGTAGAGTAATGTACATTTTAATGAGGGAAGGTCAGTTTATGAGATTACTCTGGGCTTCCCGTCCATAACAGGTTTAAGCTTTTCTCCCTCCATAAGTTGAAGAGGTCTTAGGCCAGCAAGTGTTGGTGTCTGACGATATGCCATAAAGCTAAATCCTTTGTGGGCGGGAAACCTAGGGTAATCCCATAAACCGGCCTCACCCATTAAAATATATATAAAGAACATAAATGCGTGTGCGTGTAATGACATTTATCTGATGTCTAATTAGAATACTCCTTTGTAATACAGGCACAAGGTCAGAAATTTTTGAAGGGCAGGAGACGTCGATTGCATCGAGCTCAACAAATGACTTGTGCTTATTTTATGGATCATGAGAGGATGAAGCGTAAACTCTACCTCGGCACAATTTCGACTCAAATGTTAACTCTTCTAAGCAATATGTCTGCTATGTTAACGACTCGCCCAACTTGCCGCTTTTATTACAAGTACAATATTAAAGCTCAATAAAGTGCCTAAACAATTAGGTTTATGTTTGAAGTGTGCGGAGTGCGTAAAGTTTTTAGTTTCCAGTCTACTTCTTTACAAGCGAGAAATTATAATTCCTAGATATTATGACATTATTGAATTCTGCGGGAGGAAAAATTTCTTGAAAAAAATAAAATCTAGATATTATATTATTGAATTCTGCGGGAGCAAAACATTTCTTGAAAAAGAAAAAAAATGAAACCTAGCACTGCATAGATTATTATATATCTCTAATTTTTTTATTAAGTTTGTTATATATAGTAAAACAATGAATTTTATGTCGGAGTGAAACGCCCAGTTATATAACATGCCTGAGAGTCATAAATTTTAAATATCATTTAAAAATATATTTGATATCAATACTTACATAATAGCATAAAACCATCCATTCATACATAAATGTATGTATGCACGTAGTTAGGTAGGTAGGTTGGTTGGTTTACGTATATATAATGATCTTTTTACAATAGTAATCTGTATTAAAAAAAAAAACGTTTATACAATAAGTGAAGTAACTCTTGTAACATTGAAAGGGAAATTGCTAATATTCAGAATTAAATTTAATTAAGGAATACTAAGGTCATGTTCACGACATTCTCTCGTTTATATTCATTTTATCTTCGTGAATAGCAGAATACATTTTTAATGACGCACACACACATTTATACATACATACATAGACATATACACACGCACATATATTATTTGTTAAATATCTTGCATATTTTTGACTAACAGAATTACCGGCTTCGCTGGGATTTAAAATGTTATAGTCTCTTTATATATATATATATTACAGTTATGTTGAAACAGGTGATACGGATAAGTGCAGCATTGACGACAAAACATTTGTGAAGTAAATGATGGTCTAATTCGACTAAGAGACATGTAATACGCACGTTTGGAGGGTTCCATGCCCTAATCTATCATGGAAAATTGGGAGTGTGGGGTATGTAATTTTGGAATCCACCGAAAGGCTGTCAGTGGATATACTCACCTTTGAGGCGGTCAGCGCTGCCTCTAACACGTCCCGTCGTATGGTTGACAGTCAAATGATTGGAGGTTTAATGGTGATATTGTACCTAAACCGGTACATTCCGGAAATGGGAGATGGCAACGAGAAAGTCAACTCTGAAATGTTGCAGAAGGCGAAAGGTTGACATTGGATTGCTTGTGTGGCTGCAGAATAAGAAATATAAAGTGAGCATATGCAGTCACATGAGAAAACGTAGTAATGAATTACTCAAAAAATAAGGCACAATGTCTTACAGTGTTGTATGTGTATAGTGTTCTGTATTTTTGTATGTATTGTAAATTAACGAAATATAAGCAACTGGACGAAATAGAAACACATGTATAGAACTGCTAATTTAACAGAATAAACCACAATAATTATTACAGAAAGACAAAGAATTATATACATATATATAGGATAAATTTCTTAATGTAAGGTTAAATATGGATTTGTAAATACCTTGCAACTGTGGTGATAATTATTAACTGGTAATGGAACAGTAAATGTGTATTGTTATATATACCTTGGACCTTTCCACCTCATTGTTCGTTTTCAAGAGTTTCACCTCTAGAATTCACATACATACATTCAGGCATGTCAGTCGTCATATGTGTATATGTATGTGTAGATGTGTTTGTGATAGTGTTTAATAACGTGCGTAATGGGGAGACACACACACTAACGGACACATACATAGTCATACACTCATAGACACATATACACTCACATACATTTACGCATGTTAGTCGTTACATATGTATGTGTAGATGTGTATGTTTAATAACGTGCTTAACGCGGAATGACACACACACTGTAAGACATATACACACTTATACCCCTACAGACAGATACGCAGCCTTGTACAAAATGTGAGGTCATTGTTGACGTGGTATAAAATGTCTTGTTGACAATAGAAAGATTATCTCTATAAAATGTTATATTGTTTTAATCGAAATGAAAATAAAATTTCGTTTTGACAATGTCCAACCCTCACATACATATAGTAAGACAGACATACGCTGAGACATACATTCACGCATGTCAGTCAAATAGGTATATATGTATGTATAGGTGTGCGTGTTTGTGTTTAATAAGGTGCCGTTAAATATCTACCTGTAGATGTTTAATAACGTATCTAACGTGGCAAAACACACAAACACTCACACTGAGACATATACACACTCAGATACGTACATACACTCAAACACAGTCATATAAAAAATGTGATGTTGTGTCGCTGTGGTATAAAATGTCCTGGTAACAATGTATTGACACTGACCAGCACTCACATACATATTGTATGGTGAATAACGTACCTGACGCGGAAAGACACACACTGTGAGACACATACACACTCATACGATCGCATGCATACATTCACAAAGAGATACAGTCATATACAAAATGTGATATCGTCGTCGTAGTTTGAATTAAATGTAAAAGTATAAGAATGAAGGATATGGTATGTTTAATAATGTACCTAACGCGGAAAGACATACACTAAGAGACATATACAAATTCATACACTCACACACACACACATTCATGGACAGATAGACAGCTGTATACAAACTGTCATCGTAGTCGTGGTGGTTAGAATTAAATTTAAAAGTATTAAAGTGAAACAATATATCACATTATAATATTGATGTTATTCTATCACTGTTATTCCTTGAGTTCTGACGCATAATACGGAATCGGGGCCAATGTTGCATCGTTTTAATCCAAGAAGATTACATGTTTCACTCACGGGTCTGTAAAGTTTGATTTGATTTGGTTTCAGCCATTTGAGAATGTTTGGGAACAGAGAGAGAGACAAAGGATTATATATATATATATATATATATATGACAGGCTTTTTTCAGTTTCCGTCTATCAAATCCACTCACAAGGCTTTGCCGACCCGAGGTTATAGAAGACACCTGCCCAACGTGCTACGTACTAAGACTGAACCCAGAACAATGTGGCTGGTAAGCAAGCTAATTACCACGCAGGCACTCCTGCGCAAGATTTATGAAAATCAAAGGATTAGTAAAACTTATTATTCGACTACATTATTTCCCAATCATCACCATCTTCTAGGAAATGTAGCTCTTTTGGGGTATGTCAATATTCAAAACAGGAAAGAATCCATGCATAATTTAGTACTAAAGTCCTGTTTATTATTCATGTGTATATTATTTTTATTATAAGAAACAACTACAGAATTAACACACTTCTAAAACATGATCCATGGGTAATACAGATAATATATAAGAAATAATTAAGAAAATAGCACACTTCTGAAGCAGAGTCAGTCTGATTTTATTAATCCTTCAACAACAATAATAGATAATTCTTCTCTCTTTCTTTGCAACGATAATAGGTAATTCTTTCTTCAGCGAAAACAAAGTGTCTTTATCCCTTTCTCCACTTTTAATTTTTTTTTTTATCAGGGATGGTAGCGAATGAAAATTGTAACGAATTAACCGATATCCAGCTTGCTAAATTACCAAATATGTATAAATGTTGCATTGTCTTCGTTTTTTGATAAACTTAAATCATTAATTTCATGTAAAAAAAAAATGCGACGTCATTAGTAAGTTATTTAATTGTTAAAATTTAGTGTATTTCTTTTATTTCTGAATGCTAAATAAACAACACACATCACACAAAGGAAATTAGCTTTTTAGTTTCATGAATATAATAGTAATTTTCACGTAAGAAACTTATCTATGGAAACTTTCGTATAACTACATATTATTTGCAAAGTTCTTGAGGAACGAAGTCAATAGTAATAGGTACTAAGTTAACTCAAAATGTATCTACAAAATGTTGTTGATGTTTCTTAAGTTTGATTTACAAACACATGGTTTCAAGTTCAGTCCCACTACGTGACACATGTATTCTGCTACAATCACAGGCCTACCAAAGCCCTGTGAGTGGATTTGGTAGATGGATAGTGAAAGATGTTGTGTACATGTGTGCCCGTGTATATGTATATATATGTGTACGTGTGTGTATAGGTATATGTATATTTATGCATATTTATGTGTGCGTGTTGGGGTGTCTGTGTGTCTTTGCTTGTTTTCCACCCTAGGTGATGGTTTATATATATATGTAAATCCATTTGGATTTTACTCACAAGATATTGGAATCTTATATGTGTACCATTCTGCATACATTATGGATCTAGAAATGCAATATCCCTACATATCTTACATCTATTTTCATTCCTCCACTTCACTCTCTAATTCGTATCTTATCTAAATTAGCTATTGCTTAACCATTTTCTCACACCGTCTATGATGAAGGGATATAATAAATATCCTGGAAACAGCTGTAAGATCTTCTATTTATAAATGTTCTATAATGTACACAGCCTTGGTTTTTTTTTATCTCATTCTGAAATTTTTTTTATATATACACACGTTGATATATGACCTACGTTGGACTTTTTATTCGCATAATCACCGAACCTAGAGCTTAACTATGGGATACCCATACCACTTACTCAGCATTATTTGACACCTTGTGGGTCTAACTGACACCATTACCTCTCGTAACCTATATATATATATATGTATATATATATATACATACATATATTATTGTCATTATTATTATTGTTGTTGTTGTTTATATACACATACATAGACACAAGCACACGTGCACACACATATTCGAGTATGTTTATGTATATATGGGATTTTGATGTTCCATACTTACGTTGTCTAAACTCGCTTGATTGTATGCGTGTATATTTGTCATGTACCCTCATATACCCATTAACTCTAGTAGATACATAAATTGTTACAATACTGTTTGACGCCACCTAGAACATTTGCTTCTCTATGCGAGATCTGCAGAAATGATTGCCCATTGTATTAAAGGATGTTCAGGAGGAACTTGAGAGAATGAGAGTGAAAGAGAGGAATGTACGTATGACACTACTGGGTGAAGTGGGGTGACACAAACTGATAAAACATTGAATTAAATGTTATTAAGGTATGTGGTCAGTTTAGATGTGATCTAAATCGAAATGGCACCTGAATTCATTATGCCTTTCAACATACCCAAGCAATAAAGTTTATCCTACTATTTAACTATTTTAATGTGTCTTTGTTCTTATGTTGCTGACTTCAAATATCATTACTTTGCTAAGGTCCAAATAGTTTCTTACACAGTCCGTAACGTCCATATACAAGGGTCAGTTCAGTGAATTTTACCATAAAGCTATAGATGCGATTTTTAATGCATGCAATCAATGAATATACAGATGTTTCGAGTACTGTCTTATAATAATTGTAAGTAGCTTCTAGCGAACTAAATCAACTATTCTTGTACTTGGCGATCTTGGCGTTTAATGTTCATTAGAAATACATTAAAGTATCTTCATCTTGTTTTTTATATACACCAAAATGCCGACGTATCCAAATTTTAATATACCTTATATATAAATACACACGCACACATATATACATATATACATATAAACTTTAGTATACCTTATATATGTATATATATGTATATATATATATATATATATATATATATATATATATATATATATATATATATATATATATGTATGTATATATATATGTGTGGGTGTATATATGTGTTGTGTGTAAATATATATTCATATATATATATATATATGTGAGTGTGAGTGTGTTTGTGTACGAAGTACGATGAGTGTAGTGTAAGTTCTAAGAGGAGGAACACACGCACATAAAAAGATACATACATACTGATTAAGATACATAAAGTTGTAAAGAACACATTTTGATCGATACACACACATGCACCTACACGCACACACACACACACACACATACACACAAAACACACGTACACTCACACACATACACACACCTAGTAAAGCGAGACAATAGCTTACCCTCTTGTGGACCTTTCACGTTAATTACGACATTAATGTTCTTCGGAAAGGCGTGAACGTTACACAATGTCATTTCCTGTCTCTCTTGAAATCAAAAGTGTGAATCGCCTATTGATCGATACAGCTGATTACAAATGGTGAAGCATGAAATACGGACATTTGATGTTTGACTGCATCGCTTTGAGAAAAATCACAAAGGTCACGGAATTATATTTACTTCACATGAAGTTTTGCGCCTGTGTACATTCTCTATATTATCTGAAATAAGTGTGAGCGCTTCTGAGCTATAAGTAGTTATGTCTAGCGCTGGACAGATAACCTGTCGGTTAACGGGGTTCTCGATATGGCTTCGATTGCTCCTATGTTATATTTTAATTCACGTTAGTTGCTAATGTTCTTGACAGTGCCATAATTTCATTTCCGCACTCTGCTGCAGTCATATAAACATAAGGTTTCCTGTATGTGAGAATTTTTTAACCATATCGTAATTAAACGAGGATAGGAATTACCTATGGCGTTTTCATAGCCTCTGAGATTCGTTGCAGAAGGAAAAAAACAGACATGGATTATATATTATTGCAGTAAACACAGCAGGGCAAGTAGAGAGTGCTCGCCCTATATTTGACAGCTTGCATAAAAGAAAATTAAACTATAAGTATTTAAAAAACTCAAAAGCATATTAGCTTGATCATTAATCAGAGATAACAGTTTACTCAAAGTAGCTGCCCTCAGCTTCTACCACGTCATGAAGACAGCTGCCGAACCAGGGGCGTGCGATTCTTTATATGCCCCTGAGAAGATCTTCGAACACCTCCCTTGATCTTGGCCACCACACCTCGGCCTTGATTTTGGAGGCAGCGCGGTTGGTGTCTTTCTCATCGGACCCCACTCATAGTAATCCATGATAATAAAATGGGGTGAATTAAGGGGACAGAAATTGAGGCTGGTGATGTATAAATTCTCCGACAGCCACATCAGTCTCCTCCTGAAAGTATGGCAAAGAGTCGAGTTCGGTAGCCAGGGATTCATCAGTCTCCAGTAGATTCACATAGCTGTGTGAGTTGACCCTCAGGCCCTGTTCTAAGATGCGGGGTGAAGATGCTGTCATAGTTTGGAGGAACTTGGTTTTCAAGGTGTCCATGTCACATTTTACAGTCTCTACTCTGCGTGTGCATGAGCACGTGTAATAGTTTTGTCTATGTTTTTTACGTCTGCGTGTGCCTGTTCCTATATATGCGTGGGTTCTTACATATGATGTTGCGTTTCTGTGTTCAAGAGATGACAGAGTAAATATATTTGTGTATGTGTATATAAGAGAAAATATCTATTTATGTGTATATGATGCGCATATGTGAACTTAGATGTCTGTGCTTTTTATTATGTGTGTGATTGTATTTGTGTATGCGTGTGTGTAAATGGGTCACTTTGTATGTATTTTATGAGCGATATTCAACTGTGTGTGTATATTTATTTGTGAAAATAATTTTTGTATACGTGTATTTGTGTGAGAGAAAGTGTTTTGTGTGTGTGTGTGTGTGTGTGTGTGTGTGTGTGTGTGTGTGTGTGTGT
>NC_142939.1:51602722-51605222 GCF_046866305.1 Octopus bimaculoides | reverse complement strand
TAAAGAGTGAAATTTTTCCCGCTGAATTTCATAACTACTACATTCCCACTTCTCTGACGAATGAATTTTAATGTTCTGCACTTGCTATGTTCCTGCAATTGTTCAAATAAATATCTGTCCCCTATTCAAAGTGCGATAGCACACCTTTTGAAGGTGTAAGTATAATTAAATACAAAGGTCGGATACGTTTCATTTTTATAACACAAATAAAACGAAGAAGTCATGACAGACACATGTCAAAATTCAAAATTGCAAAGGGGCATAACTTAATACATACATTCGTCCATTTTCTATACTGTACTAATCTCCTTTCCAATTAATACCAATTATTAATTAGAAGAGGTTTATATATATATATATATATATATATATATATATATATATATTTGTAAAATCGTCAGAAAGACTAACAGACAATATTCCTTTTGGTATTCCGTCATATTACTCCCAAATGTCCACTTCATGTTGCTTAATTCTGTTGCGGAAAAGTGAAATACCAGTTAGTGTGGCTTAGGCTGATACAATCGACAATGTTTTTCCTATATTTCTTGGAAATAAGCTTATGTTTATAATTACTCATTCATTGACGATAAAATGGCATAGAAAATATTTATGCTATTATTTACGTCTCCTTACTTTTTGATTTCAAATCCTGCCCAGGTAACGTTCTGCATTTCAGCGATAGGGTAATCGGCAATACTGTAATCCGGCTGCCTGCTAACAAATTGTAGAACAATGAATAGATACCAGAAACCATTATTGATTTAATTTCACTTCATAAGTTTTACCTGCCCAGATACTCAGCTTCTTTAAATAAAAGGGCGAAAGCAAAAGAATTCAAATCAATATAAGTCTGATATTTCTTTCAAACCCTCGGCACAACAAAAGACAGCGTCAGTCTTACCTTCTAGGATGGAGCAAATACTTCCATCTAGCATCATACCGTAATATAACAAACTAGTTCTAGTAAAGAATCTCATCTGGCATTGCTCCGTGTCAACCATATTTACATTTTTACTTCTAAATTACATTGGTCTCAGAGAAAAGTGCTCTAAATCATTTATATAGGATTTTTCATTGAAGAAATATTTCTATCTTAGCAGCCACAGAATGATCTTCATAATAAGATGATTCCAAGCGAAAATTATTTCACTAAAACCACAGCTTATGGCATTAATCAGAGAAAGTGTTTTTACTCAATTCATTTCAGTAAATGTATTTATCGATTGAAGCTGTGTAGAAAATTAGCAGTAATTTAAAAGTTTGTCACTTGGCTGAATAATTGCACGCATATCAACAGATATTAAGCCAGTTCGATTTTTCTGTATCTATATTTTTTTTTACTCTTTCCTGGGGAATTGATGTAACAATTAAGTGTATATATTTATAACATATTCCTATATGCGTTTTCTTTAATTCCAAGTATCTAGCTGAATAATTTTTATTGGAAAAGCAAAGTAAGATATCGACAAGCATAAATGATTGAATTATTAACATATGAGTTTCATTACTGGCAACTATCCTCAGGCAGATGCGGTTACTAGTGCTAAATTCTTAGCAGATTGTGATGGAAAGGAGAATATGACATATACAGCGTTAAAGAAAAAGAAAACATTGAATAAATATCCTGAAGGAAAATTCCAACCCCTTCCAACTTATAATAACAATAAGAAATATCAGGAATATTTGCATTCGTTATCTTAAGCAGGCAGAAATGTTTAAGATTATGCAATTAGCATCTAATATGCTACAGGACATATAGTGTTTCTGTATTTCGATTCATTAGGGGAGAATAACCTGGTGATAAATCATACAAGGGTACCGAGTTCGAATTCTTCCTTCAGCTGCTAAGATTATAATTACATATTTTTTTATTGCCTGATTTCGTCAAATGACGAAGTGAGAGGAGTAAGTGCAATGCTGAAGAGGGGTAGACATACAGGTGGGTATATAGATGCATGTATGTATATATGTATGTATGAATACCTCTCATACTCCTCACTGTCTCATATATATAAAGATACTCTCTCTAATTCAGTTGTTTCCTTACAAATGAAATTACGTCCGTTTGAATTTCAAGCGTGAGTTCTTGTATTTGTGTCTTTGTAGCTGTATTTTTTGTTTGGGAACGCGTAGAGAGGAAAGCTTGCTTTCAATAAGCTTCAAGTCGGAAATGCATGTCGCAGTATCCGAAACTATGAGTAGATAATTTTCGGACTCTGCCGCATTAAATGTTGGATAACTCTTCATTACCGAACTTCAAACAGATATGGTGTATTTGTATGAGCAGAACCGTTTCACCACTATAATCAAATAGTTAATAAATTGTCCAGTATTACAGTTTGAATACATTGTGATTCAGTTCCATTTTTCTTTACGTCATGCACTACTTTACGATTATAGACTATTTAAGATACAATTGGACCCGAGAACTTCCCTCTTCCAAACACTTCTTTGTTCAAGTTAGGACAAAAAGACAACTGCACTAGACATTCATTAT
>NC_142939.1:51590222-51600222 GCF_046866305.1 Octopus bimaculoides | reverse complement strand
TACTTTTCCTTCTTTGTTGGTGTCTTTGTACATTTAGTCGTCACTTTTGTTAATGTTCAGATTGCTTCTCCGGCTGATAGTGTTCATGTTGTTATTCTTGTACTTGTTTTCGTTTCTATTACTAAAAATCATATATATATATATATATATATATATATATATATATATATATATATATATATATATATATATATATATATATATATATATATATACAGATATATGTGTGTGTTTGTGGGTATGTGTGGACACACATAATTAGATACATGTATATATACCTATGTATGTATGTATGTATGTATGTATGTATGTATGTATGCATGTTTACATGCATGTATGTATGCATGCGTGTATGTATGTGTGTGTGTATTTATTCATGCATATACATATATATGTATAAATGTATAAGTAGAAACACATGTATGTTCATATATGCAGATATACATCATTATATGTGTATAGACACCCATATATTAATCTTATTTGTGTATTTTATGTTCTAAAAGTTACAGCAGTTTACTGTACTTTTTTAGAGAAAGCCAAGTTTATTTCCTTTCTCTTTGATTCTTCCGTTTTCAAATCTCTGTTGTACGTAGAATATAATACACGCAGTTCTATTCACGTGAGAAATACATATATGCTTACGTACACACAAACACGTGTGTGTGTGTGTGTGTGTGTGTGTGTGTGTGTGTGTGTGTGTAGTATATATATATATATATATATATATGATCCTCTTCGATTATATTTCTCAGTTTACGAATTAGAGCCTAGCAGTGTATAACGTCAGAAACTAAGTTTCTACTCTCGACCTTTGCACACTAAATATTTTGACATTTCAGCAAATTAACAATGCAGTGCCAGTAAAGAGATTACATAACTGATAGAACGTTTATACAAAATTTCTGTGGTTATTTTCTTGGCTGCGCACCTACTTCGATCTTATAAGTCTTTATTGAATAGTCGTAGAGGAGAAAATGAAACCTACACAAGTTACTCTTACAACTGTCATGTATCCCAGTCAGGTATAAGTACGAACTATTTCTGTAGAGTGAGGTCATTATTTTACTACATGAAAAATATCTATTTAAACTATGTGTTACATGCTATTATATATTTACAGCAATACTATTAAGTCATTCCTATGTTTCTCGTATAATTCATTTGAAGCAATATAATATAATAGAGTACCGTTGTGGTGATATAATAAATTCAGAGCGAAATTTAAAACGTAGCATTGCTGAATTGTAGTCTGTGCACTTCTAACTTTGTTACAACTTATTAAGATTCATGAGTACTCAGTATATGAATATGTGTGTGAGTGTCTGTGTGTGTGTGTATGTGTGTGTGTGTGTGAGTGTGTGTGTGTGTGTGCGCGCGTGCGCGTGTGCGCGTGTGTGTGTGCGTGCGTGTGTGTGTGAGTGTGTGAGTATACATCGGACTGATGGGTGTCGAGAGCTCAAATAGTACCAAAGGAATTTTTGAATAGTCTCCACCACAGGGTGTTTTGGAGAAACTTTCTTTAAAGTCGGTTTTTATACAGTGTAAAACGATGAACAAAATAAAAGGCTAGGCAGTACAAAGGAATAATACAGTACTTAATTTATCGACCCTGAAAGGATGAAAGACAAATTTGATCTCGGCGGAATTTCAACTCAAAACGTAGACACGAAATACCGCTAAGCATTTCGCCCGACGTGCTGAAGTTCTGCCAGCTCACCGCCGTAGTAGCTGAGATATTCGTTTCAACTTTAGGCACAAGGCCCGAAATTCTGGGGGAAGGCCAGTCGATTAGATCGACCCTAATACGCAACAGGTACTTAATTTATCGACCTCGAAAGGATGAAGGGCAAAGTCGATCTCAACGGAATTTGAACTCAGAAGAGCATAAAGACAGACGAAATACCGCTAAGCATTTCGCCCGGCGTGCTAACCTTTCGGCCACCTCAACGCCTTGGTAGCTGAGATACTGAAAGACAAATGTTTTACCATAGACGCAGTATATCCGAGTACCAATAACATAGCATGGATTATCGAATTTTGTGTTACATTGTAATTCTATGTCTTCGACATGAGCAATATCGTGCCTCACTAATTGAAAAGGAAGTCTTTAGTATGAGATTCTCAAAGATAGAATATGGAATGTTTAACCCGTGTTTGATATGAGCCTGCGTTCTGAAGAAGTTTAAGAAACTAAACATTTACAATATGGAGAACATTGGTGTAGATAATTACTTTAGCAAATTCAACACAACACTGGAATCAGTGCGAACAGTGAATAAGCAATCAATGATGCTTCGATCGGTTGGACTGGTCCGTTCGAATTCGATTATAGATTTGGGACTAGGAATGAAAAGAATTACTCTAGAGTATTGTGGCCAAGAGATTCTGACCTTAATATAACTGCCTAGCGTGGAATTTCTTCACAGCACCTTTAACGATGTAATAGACCACCAACAACAAGAATGCTTTACATTGATTTTCTGTCGGCAGTTTATGAGTAAAATTTAGTTTGGTTTGGAGACAAATCAGTTGCTATAGAATACGAATCCGCTTCCATTGACTAACCTCTACAAGCTGTAATCAGATTATGTTGCACATGAACATTGATGCAACTAGAAAAATTAATTAAACCAGCAATTATTGATTGGCAAGTTAATTAAAACTTATCTAGAAATAATTCCCTTTTGAATTTGTTCCCGGTCGTTAATTTACATTTCTTATCAAACTATTATAAAACACTCTTCATTGCTGTGAATATCAATAATGCTTGACATATTTCTCTGATTAAGCGAGGAGATGAAATACTCAATACACGCTAATTGATTTTATTGACCCACAGAGCGGCTTTAAAGTAGCTAAGCATGACGTTGAATATGATGGCATTTATTTACATTTTTTAAGCTTTTTAGCGAAAGAATATGAGTTTATGTATTGTATGAGAGGTTAGTGTTTAGTTCCATGTCAACTCCGAGAAACCAAAACAATGCCGTTGCGACTATATACTATCGTTTTGGAAAGAGTACCTAAGTTTACATTATTCAATGAGACCTTCTCTTTTTCAAAGATAGTAGGGTGTTATCGGATAGGAATTTCGCAGTGGAGGCTAGCAGCGATATCTCTTAAACTTAGAAACAAGAAGAATAGAATGATAAATATTTAATATAGGTTTCAAATTTTGGTACAAAGCCAGACATTTCGGTGGGAGGGGCAATTCAGTTACATCGACCACCGTACTCAACTGGTACTTATTTTATCGACATCGAAAGAGATGAATGGCAAAGACAACCCTGGCGGAACGGTGGAATTTTAACTCAAAACGTAAAGGGACAAAATACTGCTAAGCATTACATGATTACAAGGCGGCGAACAGCCAGAATCGTTTGCACGCCGGGCACAATGGTTGGGGTTATTTCCTCCGTCTTTACGTCCTAAGCTCAAACTACGTTGAAGTCGACTTTGACTTTCATCCTTTCGGGATCTATATAAAAAGTACCAGTTAAAGACTTACCCTGGAATTGCTTGCTTTGTACCAGAATTTGAAACCAATATTAACTAAATGAGTACTAAGATAATTTCATTAATGCGGAGACTTTATTTGATCTCAGTTATAGAAACTTCTCATCAGTTACCACTTGATGAGTACACTACTAAAATAGCATTTTATCTGCTCTGCTAGCAGGTAAAGCGAGATGGAACACACACACATATATGTATGTATGTATGTATGTATGTATGTATGTATGTATGTATGTATGTTTGTGTGTATATATATATATTGAACAGTGAACAGAAATAACTGTCTAGCAATGTTCTTATCTTTGCAATAGACAGTGCCAGACAGATGTAAACACCTACGAAAAAGAAAGACTGCAAACTGTTTTCTTTTCCTTTCTTTTTTAACAAAAATATTGGAATGTTTGAATGATTTCTTGCTTGAGGCATAAAGTAGCATTTACTTCAAGAACGAAAATTATCAAACCACTGCAACTATTATACAAAAACCGCACGACTATTCTATTTTGTTATACTATTACAGTAAGCGATTATGCTACACTATTATACTAACCTATTAAAACACTCTATTACTACCGTTTTAATCTATACTATTATACTAAACTACTACTGTATAGTATAATACAATACTATTAGACTACACAATTACTATACTATTACATATAGTTTAATTTACCCGCTAAACTAATACACTATAATGCTATATTATTATACAACACTGTAATATTACAGAAATACAATAATGTTACATTATATTTCCCTCTGCTCTATAGTTTTTCTCTTCGGTATTGCATTATCCTAGCTTAACTTACAGCCGTTTTCTTTCTTAAGAATAAATACGTTCGTTATCCTTGTTTCGCACTACTCCCGTTCAATTTAGTCTCTCTCTAATATCTGGTGGTTTCCTTTAAAACAGAAGACATTATTGTCTTCTTCATGTTTTATAGCTTCCTGTATTAGTGTCTATCGTTCTTCACCCGATATTTTCCTAGTCTTACACTAGATATTCTATAATAGTTTTACACAGTCGCATATGTCTCATACCATCTTGTTGCGTTGTAGATCTTATGTTTAATACAATCACGTTCGTATTGTTAGCCTTGCATTAATTTAATGTTAATGTGTATGCATACTCGTGTGAATGGCAAAGAATGAGCACGTATGTACGTGTGTTTGGGTTTTATGTGCTCGCCCTTGTGTGAAATTTACATACAGATAGTCCTAGTATCCCTCTTCAAATATCGCTATTTTCTTTCCTGATAGGAAATTATTTACATTTGTCAGTGAATTTACTATATACTGTTTTACCCAAGAGCTTCCTTTAATTTCAAATATCTAAGGATACCAAATAATCAAAACTTGTTATACCTCGTCTCATCATGATTTTTAGTGATGTCGTAGTCACTGAATAACAAACACGTCGTTATTTATAACGATGTCAGACACCTCTTCAGGATGTGAACGTGGAAGACGTTTAACAAGTTTTTATATAATTAAGTCAATAATAAAGTTCGATTCCTGACAAAGCCATGAAACTAAACATTGTTACGTACTTGTGGCACTGAACCGTTGTCTTCGCTTTGCAATACATATATCACAAACAAAAACAAAATACATTTGTATTGGTAGAATCATGGCACTCGAGAGTTTTTCTTATTTCTAATCGAAAAGAACATTCTGAATTCTTGAATACCAGGTAATGAACTAAGTTTATCACAAAATCGCATAGATTTCATGGATTTCTGTTGTAAACAAAGCACATGTGTACTTATATTTCTGTAAATTCACCCACTCGCTAATGCACACTGTTTTATATGATAGAATGTATAGCTATTGATTCTTTATAGATAAGAGTAATCAATGTTGGTTGACTTTAATTCAAGATTTCTTGATTAATTAAAAAGGAAGTGGATTGAAGACATCCATTTCAGTTAGAGTATTTCCATGTCATATAGCACTAGACGTGACTTCTGTACGAAATATTATTAAGAGGAATTAGCAAAGAAGATTATCTGAACTCAGAATCTTTGGAAGAGATCTCAAGTGTTAAATTAGTAACAAATCCTCTAGATCTTAAACTTAATCTCATTAAATCTCGTGAAATGGGGGTTAATATATATCATATGATTATTTTACGTAATGCAATATTATACCAAGCAGTAAAGAAAGCGTGGTAAAGATGCAGATATTAGGTGATATTATGCTGGATATATGCAAACACTATATACCAGATTGAGCAATAGAAGTCTATCTTTACGATTATGTAACAAAAATGTTGCTGGGAACGAGAAGACGTATAATATCTGACTAAATGTTTTATCATGTCATTCCTTTCGATCAGACTCAAAATTGAGGAGATTTGCATGTCTTCTACTAAGGTCTATAAATTGTGCTGTGCTACGAATACATTAGTTCGATAATGATTGATATATTCACTTGTTCTAAATTATTTGAAATGTTTAATCACAACATACAGTTATTACGTACAATATATTTAAGTAAAAATTAACTACAGTTAATTATACTGTTAACTATAGTATAATTTAATTCCAAAAGAAAGGTACGTTCAATATAGTTTAGTCTATATGTAAAATTATTAAATGCAATATGGTTGAAATGATTGATGGGAAGATTCGATCCTGCGTGGTGTAAAATACATTGATTTCAGCATTTTAATCCAGCTATTTAAGATTTTAATTCAAATCCCAACAACTCTAGCTAGCACCATATTAGGACAGAATGGTCAGTCCAAGGATGCTGATTGGTGAAATTGTCACAAAAGTAGTCGAAGATGCTTTCCGATATTATTTCCATCTTTCTATGGAGTGGATTCTTCGTTAGGTCGGGGAAACTCTTTGTCCCCTAGTTACTCCCATTCTGGAAATGTATCTTTCACGAACATTAAGTGACGGCCTTCCAAGTCTTGCTTTCAAAACACCAATGAAATAGACGTTCAGAAGTTATATATATATATATATATATATATATATATATATATATATATATATATATATATATATCTTATCGATATAGTTTAGTCCATATATAAAGTTAATAAATATAATAGAATTGATGTTGTGGTAGACGAGAAGAATCACTCGTGCCTGGGACAAAATGCATTGCATGCAACATTTAATCCAGCTATTCAAGTCCTGAGTTCCAATCCTCAGAAATGTAACTGTAACTAGCAAGAGACAACGTCTCAGCCCTTTAAACTTTGAACCACTGGAACCTCCAATATGTAATAGATGAAGACAGAACGATCAGCACTTGGTTGTTACTGATTTTCAGAGAAGAGTATCTAAGAACGGAACCCACTATCTCTATCTCATGATCTTGAAATTAATGCATCAATGTCATCAATGCAGACTCTCCTGCTAGCTACTTTCAAGCTTTTCATGCGTTTGAACCTATTCCCACCATTACACGGACTCGACTTTTCTGTGAATTACAAAATTCAAGATGGAGCGTCAACAGACGTGAACTAGACCACGGATGGCTTAACGTGAAATTAAACAATGCAACTGCGTTAAATGGAGCATATGATGATTTACAAATAATGAAATTAAATTAAGCTGAAAATGTTTGATAATGCAATTATAGGGATATAATTGAAAGGAGTGGTAACTAGTGAAATTTTCAGAAAAGTTGTAATTTAAACTGAAAATAAGTTTGAAACAAAACTGTGAAGTGAAAAGATTATTGAGAAGAGGCGCAAGTGTAATTTATAAAATAATAATGACGATGATAATAATAATAATAATAATAATAATAATAATAATAATAATAATAATAATAATAATAATAATAATAATAATAATAATCTAAAAAAGAAAATGTGCATGATAGTGTGAGGAGAATTCATGAAGAAGAAAACTAGAGGAGGGTGAAGAGTGAAGGATGTCAAAAGAAAGGAGAAGAAGAAGAAGAAGAAGAAGAAGAAGAAGAAGAAGAAGAAGAAGAAGAAGAAGAAGAAGAAGAAGAAGAAGAAGAAGAAGAAGAAGAAGAAGAAGAAGAAGAAGAAAGGAAAAGGCGGAGAGGAGAGAGTCATGGACACAGCTTGCAGAAAGAGGAAAATAAAAATGAATGTTAGAGGGGTAGGTAAGGAGATAGATAGATAGATAGATAGATAGATAGATAGATAGATAGATAGATTTAGGAGAAGTGAGAGTAAAATTGGAAATCAAAGATGGGAATTTTATATGACCAGCACTGTAAGCGATACTCAGGTGTTTTGTCTAGATTCCGTCAACAAAACTTTTATTCTCAGACATCTCAGGTTGATCGATCAAGAGGAGAAAAAAATGCAAAGACAAAGAAGACGAAGACAGCCTTCTAGAAAAGAACAACAACATGGAAATGAAGAGAGCAAAAATAAATTTGAAGAAAAACGGTAGAAGGAAATGAAGAGAGAACAAAGGACAAACATAAGAGAAGATGAATGAAGTGGAAGAGACGAAGTACAAAAAGCGAAGATATAGATGAAAGGAAATGAAAATATTAAAAGTAAAAATATGAGAAAGAGTAACAGAATAGGGCATGTAAAGAAAGATAAGGAAATAAAAGGAGTTGCATTTTTGCTTTTAAATTATAAATTAAAAGATAAGGAAGTGAGAATATAAGATGAAGGTATCAGTTTAAAGAATGAAAGACAAGATAAAAAGACTAATGAAGCTTTGCCAGCAATATGGAGGGAGTATTTAGTCGATTAAATCGGCCCCAATTTATGTCTGGTATTTTATTTTATTGACTCAGGCAAGAATGAAATGCAAAGTTGCCTCGACTTTAATTGAACTCAGAACATAAATATCTTGCGTTCCCCGACATTCTAACTATTCTGGAAACTCACTGATATGACTAGCATTAAATAATAAGAAAGGAAGGATGAGAAGTTGTTTAGAAAGACTAAAGGAGAGAGAAGAATTAAGAATAAAAGAAACTGTTGTGTTAAGAGAGAGATTCGTGTGACATACAATACTGGAGATACGTGGTAATAAAAGATTGTCTCTCAAAGACCAAATTTGAAATAGTGAAAACTACATCGAGAAAGTAACCAGTAAATATGTGGACATTGGTTAAGTAACAGTATAGCAAAAATGACACACTGGATTAAATAGATAAAGCGAGAATTAACGAGATTTGAAGGAAATCTTAATCTCAAGAGTTTTATTTTAATGAGAAAGAATACTTTGAAAATCAGAATACTACGACACAGGTTTTTCGCTAGAATGGTTCACATGTTCGATTCAGACATATGTATTAGATTTTCGGTAAAGTTTCCGAAGATTTATCAAATATTTTGTTTGAAATGCTTGAAGATTTCTAAAGTATAATTAATGTAGGATTTTCAGCTTTCCCATTCATTATTTCTGCTTTGCAATTTATTCGGCGACACTTACAGAAATGTAGAACCATACATGTAAATATGCTTCACAATATTCCAATGCATCTCACGATATTTGATAACACTATACAATACTATCGAGAAATTGTAAAAATAGTTTACATACTAACATATATCATATATCACAAATTCCTGTCTACGCAGTTATTTAACTTGAAATATATATGCATGTTTATATATATATATATATATATATATATATATATATATTAATGTGCATGTATGTAGGTATGTATGTATGTATGTATATATATGTATGTATGTATGTATGTGTGTGTATGTATGTATCTATATATCTATGTATGTTTTGTATGAGTAAGTTTATCACAAGCACTCTTTTGTTAATTCCAAGTAAAACATGAATTATATTGTCTAACAATATAACTGCTGTTCATTGCTACAGTAGCACATAAAGAACACTTTTAGCAATGGAGTAATAGAAATAACGCTAGAAATATATTTTGTACATAGAAATAAAAGACACAAACATAAAAATAAACACACCCTATAACGGATATAGGAATAAATGTGTAACAATAATATAGGTCTAGGGAAATAATCTATATTACTATCGTCACAACATGGCTACCTTGACTTAACTTTGCTTAGCTGCAAAGAAAATGGTCACATAAAGTCTGTAAAAGCCAAACATTTCCGATTGCTCAATCAGGACTTTTCAAAGTGAAATAAAATTACCACACTCTCATTTAAGCAAAATTGCAAGCACGGTTTTAAATAAAAATGTCCGTATAAATAATGTTTAGCGTGACGTATAATCAGCCATTCACCTTCAGACTCAACAAACTGAATAACTTTCAATGTTTTAGTGTTTATATAAATTCTTGGCATTTTTCTTTTAACTTTCCTTGAAAAAATGTTAAATAAATTTAGTTTTCAGTGTTCGGAAGCATTAGATTTGTCACGACAAACTTTAGCAGTGTGGAACAAAGAATTTTAAAGGATATATTAAACACCCAGTTATAGGGAATTATGCAGTTACAATAACACAAATCTATATTATTGCTGTTAGATAACATTTTAGAGTACAACAACAAATGGATTTTTTCTAAAAATTTGGAA
>NC_142939.1:51580222-51585222 GCF_046866305.1 Octopus bimaculoides | reverse complement strand
TATATATATATATATATATATATATATATATATATATATATCTTTCTCTCTCTGTCTCTCTATCTATCTACCCCTTCATATATATATATATATATATATATATATATATATATCCATAATATATACACATACATATATATATATATATATATTGACGCAAATGTATATTACACATGCTTAGGCAGAGAAATTTCTTTATCTATAAAAACCTATTGATTTCTTTATAAATTCGCTTTTACAAGATTTTCTTTGATAAATGTAAACCTAATTTATTTGTATAGAAAGATTTGCTACTATGTGAGTATGGTATCTTCTTTTTTCGCATGCATTCACATACGGCATGTGTAACACAAAGTACACTTATATGTGTGTGCACATCAATATGCAAAATATCTCTCGATATGTATATATATATATATATATATATATATATATATATATATATATATATATATATATATATATATATATATATATATATCATAGTAGATTATATTATATTAAATATGCGGTTGGGGGTTCTCTTCGATTATCACTGCCGATTGCAATATATTCAATTTGTTTTATAAACATATAGAAAACCAAGATTTCCCTACAATACACGAAACTCTTTCAATGACAAGGAATTCAGAATCCGAAGCTCGATACGCATCTCGATATTCTTAAATGACTTTATATTAGCATAATCTTCTCCTAGAGACATCTTCAGTTTTTTCTGACGATGGCGAGTAAGGCGAAACACTGAAATCACTGTCAACGCATTGCTTATAAAAGTTTACTAAGAATTTAAAAAGCATTGAGATATCTGTCAGTTTAATATTAAATTGATTGAAGAAATTACTGTATAAATTGAAGTGATAAACATTAATATATATATATATACTTATATTGGTAGACATATATATATATATATATATATATATCTACCAATATAAGTATATATATATATATATATATATATATATATATATATATATATATATATATATATATATATATATATATATATATATATATATATATACAAGAATAAGGGCAGGGAATCGTCAATTAATAATAGAATTAATAATTAACAATTTTGCCAAGTAGTTCAGTATGAAACAACCTTTATCGGTAAAACCATTTATCATCATAAATATACAGGGATTAGCATGGAGTTGCTTCTCCAACATACTGAAAATTTTGAAATAGCAGTCAAAGAACTACTGATTCTAAACTACAAATGTTTCTCTAAACGGATGGCGATATTTATGGCACACATAGAACAAAAAACCGGAGGGAAAAGCGTAAACAAAACAAGTCTTTAGTTAATTGGATACGAATCGTTTATATATATGGTGGTTGTCTACTCCTTAAACGGAGTTTGACCACCTCCTGCACCTACACCTTAGCCCTTTCATGGCGTCTGATGTGGCTTTTTAAACCAGACAGTGTTTTGAAAAAACACCCACACAGATTGAACCTCTGATTTGAACTACCAATACCTGCAAGTAAGTTCTGCTCATTGTGGATCCTAACATGTCTTTTAAGACCCCCATTGGATTTGCAAACCCTCTGGCACACACCACATTCAAACGTGTGCACAGACATATAATCAGAATAGCTGGATGATGTTTGTTTTCCAAGGGTTCGCATATATATATATATATGTATGTATGTATGTATGTATGTATGTATGTATGTATGTTTTGTATGAGTAAGTTTTTGTGTATGTATGTATGTATCATATATGGTATCCTAACAAGAAAACTTTGATCAGAAGTACATATTTGGCTTGTTAGTTTAATACTAGACTGAAGGACAGTGATCGTATAATATTTTACGCACCGGACTGTTTTCTCTCATCGGAGAAAGATGGAAAACAAAATAATGGAAAACACATGCCACGTTAGTGAATAAGTACGTTGAAATTGAAAACAGAGATCGGCAACAGTCTGCAACTGATTGAGAAAAGGATTTCTGTAAATTATAGAGGTCAGTCGGTGTGCATGTCTCTTTATGATTATCTGTCCGTAATGTTTATGTGTAAATAATAGGTTTTGTACCTGTGTTATGAATTTCTACATGTATGCATGTCTATCTCGTTATGTTCTGTTTATGATTTTAGTAAATTATAATAATATATGTGTATATGCTGTTGCCTACCATATAAACACTTTCTCGGCGTATGCTGTTACATAGTACCCGTATGAATAATATATTCAAGGGATCAAGTTCCTCCAAAATGGAACATTTGTGACTGTTCGCGTATGGTGCAGCTGTTGGCTAGAAAACCGAAACCGAAAAGGTGCCGTGATGTATGATATGCTTTTCACAACTTTCACAAATGGCAGCTCATAAATTTAGTCGAATGGTCTCTATTAGGTACGTCTCATTGACAAGAAACAATAAAATCCAAACATCGATCTGTGAGAGTCCCGATAGATGGCGCCACTGAACGAATTGAGTGTTTTCACAGCTTTTTTACCATAGGAGAGATTATTTTCTCCACAGTAAATGCAGTGTATTTGCCTTTAGCAGTTGAAATGTGTGACAAACATATTTCAACTAAGGTAAATTGTGATATATATTTATATATATACACATACATACACCCACATGTGTTGTGTGGGTTGGTAGGGGTGTGTTTGCATGAGTGTAAGCATGTTTTTATGGATGCAATACTTTCGATATCCAACTTGTGAGACGCGGTGCATATTCACATTCAATGTCGATTTAATAGAGAGAGTTAAATAATGTACACCACAAATATTTGATCAAATGAACAATCGTCGGTGCAGGTTGTTCATCAAGAAACTCAGGAACTCTCATCTGTAGTTTACGAGAGGGAAGTGCAGTATTTAGCAAACTGTATGGAAGATGCATAGCATAAAAAATATGTTTATAAATCTGTATTAAATATGTTACCTAAAATTTCATCCCATACTTTTATATGAACACTTCAAAGCATGCATATATACGATATCTGGGACTATAAGAATCTGCAAAAGCTTTTTCAAGTTTAAAGGACGGCTGTTAAAACAAGGTACTTTCCTTCGCAACCTTGTCACCAAATAGGCGGCTGCTCAAAATTTAAGAGAACATACACACACACACACATACATGCAAACATACGCACATTAGTTTCTGTTACGGGATATTTATCCTTAAACTGTATTATATTATATGTGCTTCTGTATGCAACCAGTATGTTTTGCTTTCCGCAAGATGTCGAATGAGTATTCAAGGTTTATTATAGCAGAAACTATATATCGTGAAGAAAGTTATACAAACTTAGATAGATGAACATATAGATAGTTAGGCGGACAGGCAGACAGACAGGCAAGCAGATAGGCGGCAGACAAACGGACAGAGGGCAGACGGTCAGATAGACAGACATACAGGTAGAAAGGCAGAGATACAGACAAACAGATAGACAGATAGATACAGAGATATACAGACAGACATAAACATGGATGGATTAATGGATGGATGGATGGATCGATCGATCGATCGATGTGTGGATTGATGGATGGATCGATGGATGGGTGGGTGGATGGATGGATCGATGGATGGATGGATGGATGGATGGACGGATAGCTTGGAGAATAGTATAAGTTGATTGATAGATTTGACAGAGCGATAAATGCTTAGATAGACAAATAGATATAGAGACAGACACATAAATAGATAGATAGATAGATAGATAGATAGATAGATAGATAGATAGATAGATACTCGTAAATGTGTTTGCATGAATGTTTATATATGTATAAGCATATTCTTATACATGCACATGCTTATATGTATGTATACATACATATATATATATATATATATATATATATATATATATATATATATATATATATATATATATATATATATGTATATATATATATATATGTATATATATATATATATATATATATATATATATATATATATATATATATATATATATATGTATATATATGTATATATATATATATATATATATATATATATATATATATGTATATATATATATATATATATATATATATATATATATATATATATATATATATATATATATGCATATACATACACACATACGTACATACGTACATACATACATACGTACATACATACCACACGCAAACGCACACACATATACGTTCACATTTAATTTTTTAAGTCAAGAATACACAAATATATAAGTGATTTACTTTATTATAACAAATAGATATTCGAATATTACATATCACTCACAGGTTCTAATAATTACAACATCTAAATAGGGACACGCATATAACCATATAGGTAAAGACGTTTATATATGTATTATTGTATCATAGCGATTACTCACGCTCGTGTTATGAATGTATGACGATATAATTAACATAAAGTATAAATACAAGGACATTTAAACGAATAATAATCACATCAGCAACAAGAATAACATTTTTAAAACGTTTTTTTTCCTATTGGTTAACAACGAAACAAATCTAATTGCGAAGAGAAACCACGAATACCATGTATATATAACTGTGTATGGTATCCGTAGGTGAATGTGAGTATATATACAGACATACATATATATACACACACAGACGCACACACATATATATATATGCAATATATATATATATACATATATATATATACGTAAATATAAGCATATATATACATGTATATGTCTTCATAAATAAATGTATGTATATATACATGCACATATACACACATATATTTATGTAAATATATACATATTTTTGTGTGCAGACACACACACACACACACACACACACACACACACACACATATATATATATATATATATATATATATATATATATATATATATATATGTATGTATGTATGTATGTATACTTAAGTGTGCGTGTATGTGTGCATATCAATTCATGTATGTAAACTTACATACATGCATATATGTATATATGCATCTATATATATATATATATATATATATATATATATATATATATATATATATATATATATATATATATATATGCATA
>NC_142939.1:51567722-51575222 GCF_046866305.1 Octopus bimaculoides | reverse complement strand
GGGGACAACTTTCGCATGTACAAATGTCGTGAATGATTTTTTTCCACGGACCCTACACTTAATCCTCACTCCTTCGGGTAGCTTCCGAATAACTATGCGGCGATCCCCGAAATGGTGGCTTCCACTTTATGGATGATGTCTTCATCAATGGCAGAATGCGGTCGTCCAGGAATAGGAGCTGTTTCCACCGATGTCTAACCACATTTGAACTGGCGATGCCAGTGCTTGATACGTCGTATGATGGTTCATCGTCACCATAAACTTCTTTCATCTCATCAAAAGTCTCTTTTGGTGTTCGGCCTTTCAAGTATAAGAACCTGATCATTGAGCTGCATTCAACTGCCCTCATTATAACACCTTAGTCCACTTCAGCAGCCGTAAAAGACAAACGGATACAAGTGGAAAGCTGTAATTTATAATGTGACACGTAGAAACATGTATGATTATTCATGTATAAGTCCCGTTTCCTGCAATAACCAGAAGTGGTCAGGAGAAATCTTTAATGAACACCCCTCATGTGTGTGTGTGCGCGCGCGGATATATGAGACATCACTCCTATGCTATGAGTTGATTGTATGTAGGAGGCTCTTCTTCGTTGTTTTAAGAACGTATATAGTTCCGAGTAGAGGCAGATATTCTGCCAGCAGTCTCATACTTTGCCGCAGTGCAGTATCCGGGATGAGATGGTGAGATGATGAGAATGATGGACAAGTACTAGTCCAATATTCGCTTTTAGCTGAATATTTGGGGCACTGCAAAATTGATTGCGTTACTTAAGTACAGAACATGCTGACAGGCGCAGAAATCAAACTCATGACTTTTATGTTTGAAGACTCAACTCATTTACCAGTGGACAGCGACTTTTTATACACGCACACAGAGTCACACATACACATACAGATACAAACACATGTATACATACATACACATGCACAAACACACACACGCACATATATGCCTACCCGCTCCTCACACACACATACACAGTTATTTTTCATGCATACAGAGTGAGAGATTTAATTACATTGCTACAGTTATATATGATTGATTTGTGAACTGTCAGCCAGCAACGGCATTCGACAAGTCGTAGCTCAAATATCTTTGTAACTTCAACAACTCTCCAAATTCTGTTTGCAACCCTTTTACACCAAAACTAATCTGAACAATTTTACTAAACTAATAAAAGTTACTTTGCAAACACTTTTCCTTTCGTAATTCTTGACAGTCAAGATTTTACATTCATTTCTTCCTGCTGCCAGCATGTTATTTACTGTCTTCAAGTTACACTACGATACTTTTTTCCTTTTACTGCCGATGCAAATATCCAAATTGTGGTCGACAGATTTGTTTCCGTTAATGGAAAGAGTACATTGGAAAAGGAAAGGTACCATGTTGATATTCATCTTAGCAACTTTCGTATTTTACAATTTGGATTTCATGGATATAGAATTTTTTTCCTTTCTTTACTCTTAACAGTCACGGAAGTTCTAGCAGACCCCTTAAACTGACATTCTAAGTTCAAGCTAAATATGTTTTATTCTAAGATTAAACTTTTAACCTGCTCTCACGATCTGACGTAATGAACAATGAACATTGATGTGAAAGGATGTTAAGCCTGGCAAAATCGGACTGCTTTCTCTTTTATCGTTTCTTTAACATCCTCTCATTCTTCCGGAAAATTATTTCCTATCTGCTGCAATGTTTTGAAAATGTGAAACTGTCGAAAACATTTACCATTCAAATTCACGATACAACCAAAATAGCAATCGTCTGCTACACTGTTTATTTTTCTTATTGTACATCTCGACACTACTACTCGTTTAAAATTTCTATTTCTGTTCAAAGATGGTAGAGTTTCATTTCTATTACTAGTCTCTATTTATGTAATCATGTCTCGTCTTTTATTTGATACCAATAGTTAAAAAAGCAGGATCTCAGGTGACTGATTCGAAACGGTACTCGGTAACCAACTAACTTCTGACTTTTATGTCTCCTTCTGTAATTACTTCAACTTCGTTGACTTTGTATTTATCTCTGGTGAAAAACTTTGCTCGAAACCTTAGATTTCTTAACATTTTCAAGGCTTCTAATTTATTCCATTGTTTGGCATTATATTTCTCGAGTTTATTGCGGATTTTGTCGCTTTACTAATATGGTATTGTGTTAGCACTTTGTTGGACGTTTATACTGGACATTCACAACATCTGTATCAACAGGTTTCGTGTTAGATTTGTCAAGAGTTTCATTGGCTTAGAATACTGATATTTCTTTCTTCGGAAAAGCTATTTTCAGTGAACAAATACCTGGAGGATGTGTATCTCTAAACGGCATCCCGCAAAGTACGTTAAAGATCAGGATTAGAGATGTTGAGTTCTGCTATCCGAAAAATAATTATTCTCCAGCGATGAGTGCTGTATACTTGCAATGACCAGTGTACCAGTTTGATCAAAATTAAACGATTTTACCGGATTCCAGAAGAAAATCATCTCCATTATTCTGGTTTAATTTAATAGAATAATTTGACAGCGATTACATCATTTTGATGAGTTTTTATTTACTGTGTGTGCAAACTAAATATTTCATGTACAGAGTACAACACTAATTAGTTCGAGACACTTTTGTTTTGTTTTGTTATTTTTCGTGTGAACAATGGCCAAAGAGATTATCGTAAGTAGAATAAAATAATTTCAAAACGAAAGTGAACGTAGGTAGTAGAAACCACGTGTAAGGATTAACACGGCCCAAAACACGCTCCTCGCAAGAAGGTATAGATTAGTTCTGGGTTGACAAAGGTCTCTACATTTTAAGGGAGAGGAAATGGAACCTTTAAATAGTAAATCTCTAAACAATTTTAACAAACTTCGGTGTTAATGCTTGGCTTTTGTAATTTCGTCTAACATAGAATTACCTGCTGTTCAATTGATCGTTTCCACCCCCACAAGAAAGTTAACGTTTAGCAATATCATGTCGATCACCTTAATACTCTCTTAGATGGGTGAACTGGATGTACTATAGCTATAAAATTTAGTTTCTCTTACGTTTAATGTAAATTGTAAGGAACAAAAGACCATTGGCCTATATAAAGATATTAATCTCATCCACAATTTTCACCACCTACACCAGTTAATTAGTTTATCTATTGAATTCTGAAACCACAAGGTAGATTTTGCTGGCAAAAGAGTGGAAGAACAAAAGATAAATGGCCTTTAGCCTACAATGAAACTGTGAAAGCTTCCATAATTTCCAGCTTGTGTTTGTCAAGTCAGTGATTCAGATCTGTTACAGTATAGTAGACTAAAGCTAGCGTGTTTCATTAAAATGCAGTACTTAATACTTCAAAATGTTATTTTAGCGTATATATGGAGTGACATGTAATCAAACCAGGCAAATGCTGGATGCTCAAGCTCTTGTTCAGAACCACATTAACGGAACACTTGTAAACAGGAATTGGATAATGGAAGCTATTAGATCGGTTTTGACGGTTGTAAATTCATTGTGAAGTTTATTCCATTATCGTCTTCCTATCGTGTTTGCTTAGATGCCATAGGAACCATCTATTAACGATAAAGATTCATCAGTAAAGAAATGTATAAACAGTATGGTAATGGCTGAAAAATCAACAATTTATGAAGCAATGATAAATATATTTCTCTCCCTATTATGTCATTATAAGTGAGAAACACAAAGATATGAATTAGATGAGAAATATATCAAAAACAGAGAAATAGACTGAATTCATGCAAAGGTGTAAATTACACTTACAGTTACCAGCTTCTTTTCTGTAAACCTGATTCTAATAAATGAAACATTTCATGACACGTAGCAATATTAATATTTCCTTAATATATACCGAGTTCCTCCTTGTTTTATGCTTCCAATATTTTACAGATTCACTAATTGAAAGAGATACGAGTGATAGGAACCACGTGGTTCTTCTCTCCCGTTAAATGAGTACACCACAATACAGGTAAAGATTTTGGGGCAAGATGATTGCACCTCATAAAGATATATATGTGCATACACATGTTCATATATACACATAGAAGTGTATATGCATACATGTGAATGGATCTATACTTCTATTTATTATGTGTTCATATACGTATGTCAATGTATTTAAGCACCACATAGGCACATACATATAAGTGTATACAGGAGTTTTGCCTGTGTGCTCACACTGTCACCATGTGTGTGTATGTATGTCTTTATGTATGTAGGTATGCATGTTTGTATGTATTTATATATTAAATTCATACACAAGCACGTATATATATATATATATATATATATATATATATATATATATATATATATATATATATATATATATATATATATATATATATATATATATATATATATATATATATATATATATATATATATATATATATATATATATACACTCATTCACTCGCATAAATGTATACACACACACATAAAAATATACACACATGTATGTATACTTCCATTACTATATCCATCGTGGAGGCACCATGGTTCAGTGATTAGGGCAGCGGACTCGCAGTCGTGGTGTCGCGGTTTCTATTCCCAGACCGGGCATTGCGAGTGTTTACTGAGCGAAAGCACCTAAAGCTCCACGAGGCTCCTTCAGGGGTCGTGAACCCTGCTGTATTCTTTCAACACAACTTTCTCTTACTCTTTCTTCCTGTTTCTGTTGTACTTGTATGTCAAAGAGCCACCCTTGTCAAATCCCTTTGTCTGTCCTTATTTGTTAACTCTGTGTGTACCCCCTTCTGGGCAGTAAAGAAATAAGAATATTTTATCATACGCGTTTCATTCACCGTGCATATTTATTAATAGGGAAATATTTGTGGTTTTAGACTGTTAGCTCCTCTTACTAGCAAGTGGTATTCGGATACTCTATTTATTTGTATGTTTACCTATATGGGTTAAAATTTTATTATTATTATTATTATTCGACAAGTCATTCGTCTTATTTTTGTATGTAATATAATTTTAATCTTCGGATTTTTTTAATATGCTAGACCACTGGTTTTAATTGATTAATATCAATTTCTACCCTTCTTACTAAATTTATATATATAAATATATATATATACACACACACACAAATATATATATATATATATATATATATGAATGTGTTAATGTATATCCCCGGTAAGGATAATTTTGGCTGCTTTGTACGCATTATTAAGTTCATAGAATATCAAGATATCTGTGGAGTTTCATGCGTTGTGTATATAATATTTAAAGAGACATTATATAAATGAGGAAGGCATTAACTGCTGATCGCTAACAGATATTATATCGTATGCTTGAAACCAATTAAACTCTACAATAGACTCTGCTTCATTACACAATATGATGAATAAACAAATGTATAGATAACATTGATAGGTAAAATATTCCTCAACTATCTCAATACATATATTGGATTATGTGAACATGAGAATTTTCTCAGGGGATTTTCGGATTCAAGCAGCTGCCATCAGTTTTGACAAGACAATTTCCTTCGTAATGCCGGTAAATTGCTACTCGATCGATTACTTAATCCTCAAGAAATTGATACAATGAAGCAGAAAAAATGCAATAAACTGGACAATATTGGTGTAGGAGAATCTATAGTGATATCGAAATATATGCCTGGAGAGGTAAAGCTCTTTGTTGGTTACTTAAAGGTCCTTAAGAAATACAAATGGCATTCTGCACTTGGCATATGATATCAGAATTGTACTGCAGACAGGGGAGTCAAAGTTTAAGTTGATTTTATTGATAATATTTTAGAAAATTACTGATTCGAAGTAAACGCACAGTGTAAATGATTGCTTAACAATTTCTGACTTTTTTTAGAACATTCTAGTCAATGCGTACGCGCGAGAAATTGTTATATAGATCTATTGTTATATTGATACAAATTTTGAAATATGATTGTCATAGAATTGTATAAAACCTGCTCGTTGCAAACAAACTCAAAACTATGGAGAAAACAAATCATTACTCTCGTTCTATATTTCTCTGTTTTAGTATAGACACACACGTACGCGCGCACACACAATCACACATACATAGGTACATAGATATATACATACATATATAGATTATACACACACACACACACACACACACACACATACACACACAAGAGTGACTCAATAGTTATTCGCACTTTTACAAAGCTTTCTTCGAAGGGAATCACGGATGCCTCTTATGTGCACACTGTATTTATATTAAAATTATATACCAGTTTATTGACCAGATTTTACACGCTAGGCGACTGGTAGTAGAAATTTCTAATATTTCTCATTGCCCTTGATAATATTAATTATATATATATATATATATATATATATATATATATATATATATATATATATATATATATATATATATATATATATATATATATATATATATATATATATATATATATATATATATATATATATATATACATATATATATACGAAATCAGTATAACATTTTAAAAATATGTAACATAACATAGAATTGGTGCTTGTTATACGCTGAGTTACACAATCAAGTTGTGATTTACTTTGCTTACATAATGTTAGTTTACGATATGGGTTTAAAGAAGAATAGTAATTATTTCATTCTTCCGCTGTTAATTAGAATACATAACTATGTTTCTTATAATAAATGGCCAATAGCGTTCTGTAGTTGTAAGGTTTTCAAATCCCACTTTTGTTGTTTTTTCTCTCATTCGTCCAAGATCAGTAAAGTTGGTGTAGGTTATATATCAGGATTGTGATCATTCAGTATCTCTCTTAGCCTTCAGACAATTGGACTAATTCATTGTAAAAATCTTAGCCAAGAACACAACTGATCGCCTGTCCGAAAGTTGAATCTATCAATTTACGATCGTGAGTCCAACAGCCTAAACAATACACCATTCGCCTGCCAGTTTGAGTCGGTAACCAATCAATAAAACTAAACAGAACCATGTACGTTTGACATATTCTGCATGACATCTTTATAAAAGGTCGGCAAATATTTAATATTTTCGTTGAGGTGATGCATTTACAGCTGTTGATTATTTATTCATTTATTTTTTACTTTTTACTGCAATAAAATATTTGCGTTTACAGAAATGGAATAATGACTAAAGTAGCAACTTGCTTGTTGTAGCAATCTTTTGTTGTGGCTCTAGTAGAAAGCTTGTGCAAGCAGTTGATGTATTTTGCGTGTGGCGGTCCAGTGTTGGCCTCTGAAATTTGGCTGAAACAAGTCGTAATTTTAAAACTCGTGTCAGAAAATATATTTTTGCCTTACTACCAATATATGTTTAATGCTGTCGTCTTATCTTCATACAAAGTTCATAATACGTTACGGTGGAATTTTCGTTATGAGAATGTGATGGATAAAATGGTTTGTTTTTTGCAGTAAGAGTTGCGAAACTGAAGTGGATACTTCATGAAAGATACAAAGACTAAATTATATATCGTGAGTGTAGTAGTATTCATTCCAGCACTAATGTTGCTTCTGGAATTATTT
>NC_142939.1:51522722-51562722 GCF_046866305.1 Octopus bimaculoides | reverse complement strand
TGACACGAAAGTAACTGCTAAGAAATCAATACGTGATCGATAATGATTTTAAAGTCCTCGTCTATTGGAAATATGTGGCGGCTTTATACCTATAGACAAAATAAATGATATGTCATACTAAGAAATATCGTGTGTCAGATAAAGAGGTGATCTAACAAGACTGACAACTAGAGACCAAAGCACTTTCCTATTGCAAATATTATGTGCGCGCGTTAGAAAAAAAGGACGTAAGTTTTATATGTATAAACGTGTTCGTATCTAAACGTATACATATGTGTATAATGCATATATAGTATGTAGGTGCGTGTATGTATGTATGTGTAAACGTAATTTATATATATATATATATATATATATATATATATATATACATATATATAATTTATATTATGTGTGAGAAAAAATAAGTTCAAGTAGAACAATTCAAACTTTTTGAGGAGCCGAAAAAGAGGAAATATTTCTAATAAATATCCATCATATCCAAAAGATAGCCTGTTAGAGCAAGCTATTAAAATATGAAAATACCAAGTAAAAAGTTCGTTATAGGCATATATAAGATAAAATCTTATATAAAAAAACAAAAACAATAATATATACGTGCTTGTGTTGGCCGATGAGCGGATGTATGCATGCGTGTATATATATATATGTGTGTGTGTGTGTGTGTATGTGTATGTGTGTGTGTATTTGTCTGTATATGTATCTATTTGTGCGTAGTGTGTGTGCGTGTGTGTGCTGTATGTGTAGCGATTTATTTAGAAATTCCATGGGGAGTCACAAGGAGAATGGGTTCAATTTTAATTCGAGTTTTTAAAGCCTCTGTTCGCAGAACCATATACTGGTTCATCTCAGGTTATGGTTTTGAAGAAAGAGAACGAGTTTCGCAAAACGGAGACGCAGTTTGAAGGTGCCGGTTATTCAGAGGTGCAACAATATGGACCGTGCCCGTAATTCAACAGCCCGGTCTAAATATACTGTTCCGTTCTACCAGGTAGCGTTATAAGATTAAAGCCCTTCTCTGAAATGTTCTTCAACTTAGATGCAAATTTACTTTTAAAATTGTCACAGTTATTTATATTGTTCTAAACTCATTTATGGCGTTCTTTAGTATATTTTACTTAAAATTTCGTTTTCGGCATATCCTACAAAATATTTATTTTTACGTCTCAAATTATGGTTTAACATCGCACTTGTTGACTTAGTTTCAGTAGATAATTTTCGCACAAAGAAAAACGATTACAATATCGTTTGACCTGTTAATATTTCACGTTTCACATCTAATTCATTTGTGTTTTAACAATGTTTCGTTTCATGGCTATGGCATGCTACACAACATATCTTTAATTTTATTATCCTCCAATGTGTTACGGCTATTGTAAACATTACGTCTGCACAGTATTTTCGGGGACACACGTTGAACTAGTATATCGATTGATATTTTTATAGTACATTCCGGCAGTAAATGATGAGATTAGGGAACTGGCGGTAATAAGAATTTTTCGTTTTATTCAACAGCGAGAAGATTATATGTCTCGTGAATACGCAAAACTATACCTTCACCATTCTTGAATATATTTGGCAAATCCTACAGAATCTCTTCAAAAGCTAATCTTTAATGACGTCTTTAAAATTTCCTATAATAGTTCTGTTTACTACTGTGTCAAGTTTGCATTCAAAAAATCTGAAGAAATAATGTGATTGAAGAAAAAGTTAAGATTTACCTTTGAAATAGTCTAGAGGTTGCGAATAGTTAAGAGCCGTGGTTTATTGTTTGCTCATTTGTCAGACAGCTAAATGCCGGAACCGTGAACGTTTCTATTCAGAATTTTGAGCATTGTTGATGAGTGGGAATTAATCTGCAGAACAAATTCCTGAACCGAATATTTTCAGCAGAATGAACTCCACTAAACACAAACTAGAATCCGGAGGGCGTGTTAAGCCTCAAAACATACCACTTCTATCACACAAGAACTCGGAATGCAAAGACTGCGAACAAATATTTATTTTCTGATTTTGTCGCCTGAGTTATTTTTTCTATGTATGTTAATAGCTAATAATAAACAATAAGGATGTTGTTAAACTTTGTTGTTCTTCAACCAACTGGCTAATTTGTTTCGATATATCATGACTAAACTTTGTCCAACCTTTAAAAATTCTTTATGTTACTGTACTTCAGGACACAGTGCCTTTAAACCTATATGTTCCAACACGTGATTTCATAGTTTGCATTTTTGATAAACACATTTTGGGAACCATTTGCTATCAAGCAAACATTGCAAAAGCCACAATAAACTTACCGGGTAGATGGAAAATATAATGGAACATTATTTGTACAAAGCCATACATATGTAAATTCTATTAAGGTTTCGATGTTAAATCTGCAACCAGATATTTTCTTGGGAATTAGAGATTTCCTAGTGTGTTATTATATGCCACTTAATACGATCAAAATTTTGTCCGTGTGTTACAGATGTCTAGAGCTCAAAATTAGTTCTGTCGGTGGTTCGAACGTAGGATTAAGGATTGTTCGTTACTGAATATTGGTTGGTTATCATTTATCTAAAGTCATGTAAACATTGAGGAAGTCAAACTTGTCTGCCTTTATTAAGTTAGTCATATATTTACATTACAAGTTAAGATAAATATTCTCTTCAAAATTTAAATAATCGAGAAATCGATTTAAATTTAGTCACAAGAAAATGTCACAGGAAGAATAAATTTTCGAAAACTAAATCTTTATATATGCTTCGCTGGCATTGAAGTCAGTGGAGATTAACTGCAGAGAATTTAATAGACTGCATTGATTATAGTATCAAGACAGTGCTGTATTATGATGATAAAATTATGATGATGATGATGACGGGGGGGGGCAGATAGGAGAAACAGCAATGTACTGTGATGATGATGATGACGAGTAGGAGAAGGAGGAGAAGGAGATTAATGATGTAGGCATTAGTGAAGCGGATTATGAGGGTGTTGATGAAGAAGCGAAGTAGGATACTGAGACAATATTAGAATTAATGGTTAAAGGAAAGGTTATGAGAGAGAGGGAAAGCCGATATTTTATACTGTTTGTGGTGGTGATGGTGGCGGCGGCAGTGGTAATGACGACGACGACGACAACGATGACGACGACGACGACGACGAAGATGACGATGATGACGACGACGACGATGACGACAATGACGAGGATGGTGATGATGATGATGTATATGATGATGATGATGTATATGGTGATGATGAAGATGATTACCTTGGCAGTGGTGCCGGTGCTGCTGTTTCTACTACTTGAAGTTATGATGGTAGTGCTGCTGCTGCAACTACTACCACTACAACTATTACTACTACTACTACTACTACTACGACTACTACCACTACTACTACTATCACTACTACTTCCTATACTAATACTACTACTATTACTACTACTACTCTCCTACTACTACAACCACTACTACTATTAGATTATGGTTGTTATCATCACTTGATGATTATTAGGATGATTATAATGATAACAAACAGTGACGTCACCACTAACATAATGCTCGAATTGATAACCAGGAAGACGACAGTAATGATACCTGATGCAGACGATGGCGGCTGCGAAGATGGCGTTAAAAATGATAATAATCATTTTATCAGGAGAATATAAAAGAAAAAGGTGAGTAAATAAGATTTAGAAATATCTAATTACGCAAGAATTTCTCGATAAACAGGATAATACCTTATAAAAGATAAAATTCTTTTGCAATAGGATCTTAAATTCATCAGAAGCCAAGACTTCAATTAAACAGATTACAAGAAAGTTTGTAAGATATATTATATACTATAGTGGTAAATAAATACATATACCTTTGTGTATTTGTGTGTTTATCATTTCCGTAAATGGCGGTATTGTCGAAAAGACTTTTTTTCTGTCAATGTCAGCTGATACGTTATCTTCAGAAACCTATTTTGTCATGTGATACCATTTCGAGAGGATTCAATACCCAGTGTTATGGGGAAGTCTTTCTCAATCGCTAGCGCTTCTTCTCTTATAGGTTTATAATTCAGTTACAATAAGGAACAATGGCAAATACTATTCGACACACCTCAGAACATTGTTAGAACGAAAAATACTTTAGGATAATATTTGTTTATAACATTTTCTAACATTCCTCACAAAATTAGAAAATTAATCATGGAAGCGATAATTGTGTCGCAGCACAATGCCGATATAAACACGCTGCTAGGAACGCACACACACACATCAACTAATTAATACGTGGTTACAGGCATGAAAACATAACGGTCAAATATTTGACCTCGGCAACAAATAAAAGAAAGTAAAGCAAGATACGACTGCTGGCATACAAGCTTAATGGTGAAAAGCGTTTGCCGGAAAAGTCTGCATGAATTGAAACAATATTTAAGTAACAATACTAAAACAAAATCTATTCGACTCTTCAACATGTGACCGTAATGGTTTTGGAACCTCGAATGAGAAATTTAGGAAATATGTTCTAAATCGCTGTAAAAAAAAATACTAATGAAAATATACCCAAAACAGGAAAGGTGAAACTTGAACACAGTCATGATTTTTATGAAACGTGTATGTGCTTGAGTGAGTATGAGTGTGTATATGCCTGTATGTGTGTGTCTGAGTGTGTTGACATAGAGACAAACTCAGAGATTCCTATATTGGTTGTCCTCTCAAACACACTACACACTCACACAGATAATATCCACCAGCATTCCTCCCTAATTCCAAGCCAAAACGTACACGGAATGTAAAGCGAGAAATCACACACACACACACGAGTAAAACCTGCTTCGATTTCATAAACAGTGGCCTCGAAAATGTACACCATTGTGATTATATCGGTTTTTGTTGCAACAGCGATTCTGCTTGAGAACTACGTTGAGAATACAAGTGTATGCGAAATACTCTGCTATTTCCCCCACAGTAAGACGGTACTTCCAGTGACTCTTCAAATGAACTACACTACTCCACACTATCGTCGTTGCCCAAAATGTTGGAGTGATTTTTAGGGTAAGTTTGGGGTGCTGAATCTTATTACCACATCAATTTTGCAGGATTGGATCTAGATTTTCATATAATCGAAGATACTATATTTAAGAAATCGCAATACATAGCCTGTAAACACAATATCATTTTTATGATACACAGTAAGTGCTGAATTGCCTTTTAGGTATTATTTATTTCATATTAAATATGTATATACATTAAAATGCATAAATCGCTTTGCAGATTACACATTAGGCTATTCCCATGTTCGTTCACGTATTTGTAGCAACTGAGGCCTTTCGCGTTCACGGCAGAAAATTAAAAATAATGGTTCTTTTACAGCTCACACTGCAGCATAAAGGCAACACAGTTTAAATCCTTCTTTTTACTTTTGTTCATTGATGAAACCAATCAACAGAAATATTGCATACCCAAGGAGGAGTCCATGATTATGTTTCTAAGTGGGATATTTTCTATTCTTTTCCATTTGTCACAGTGTAGTAAAATACATACAGATTCTTCAAACAGGCTCGTCGTAATGAACGCAAAATTCGTATTCTCTCAAAAATAAGAGAGCTTCAATTACTAAAGCTAACAGACTATCGTAATTTTAAGTTTGGAATAAAAATTAAGTAATCAATTAGAGTAGTAAATATATCTAGAGCAACAATATATGTAGATATAAATCCTGCCGGACAATTCGGATTATATTTTTAAAAACAAACGATTCAATGGTATTATCAAATATCATATCTCTAGCTGAGAACACCTAACTGGCGGAGGTGAAGTGTCCAAGTATTAAAATGCGGGAAAAATTCCCGTATATTATATTTGGCATGTGTGTGTGTGTGTGTGTGTGTGTGTGTGTGTGTGTGTGTGTGTGTGTTTGTGTGTGTGTGTGAGGTCGTTTACGCTACTGGTACCATGTAACGCAGTACTACCCGTCATTTGGTCGGGTCGTCGGAGACTAAACCGTCTACCCTGACAATTCCAGAATATATATTTATTTTATAGAGCTCTACTCTTGGTATAACACAAGCTCCATACAAAATGTCGCTAATGTCCAGAACTCTATTTCACGCGCTGTGCTGCATTATTTGCAGTCTAAGTGTTCCACACTCCACCACATGTAAACTCGCCATATAGCAAGTACGGTAGTACCGCGGAAAGAGAGAAAGAGCACACGCACGCGAGAGAGAGAGAGAGAGAGAAGGGGGGAGCATTGGAAAAAGATGTGTGTGAGTGGATGTGCGAGTCCGAGAACGTATGGCTGATATTCTTTGATATACTTTTTAAGCATATAATCATATTAAGGAATTACAGAGATAATGCATAAATGTTTACACATATACTGCTGCATATATATATATATATATATATATATATATATATATATATATATATATATATACATATATATATATATATGCATATATATATATATATACATATATATATATATATATATATATATACACGCACATATATATATATTCATATGTTTGTAAATATATGCATGTGTGTGTTTGTATGTATATATATGACTATATATGTATATATATATGTATATGTATATATATATATATATATATATATATATATATATATATATATATATGTACTTATGTATGTATTTATGTATCACCTACTCACACACTCACACACATAAAGTAGGAGTAAAAGAGAGAAAAGAAAACACAATGTGCTTAGGAGTCTGTTTATGGAAGTGGATCAGAATGCCAGATTTGGTAACTGAATCAGCGAAATGTAATCCCCTTAGTTTGATAAAGTTAATATTCTCAAAATAAAAATAGAATTTCTTATAAAAAAGAAATGTAATATTTCTCTGTTTCTGTTTTAAACTTTAAAAACAAAAAATATTCCCTATAGTGCAAAATATATATGTTTTAAAGGGGAAAGTACGCTAGACAGACAAACATAATGCATACACTCACACACACACACACACACACACAGACACACACACACACACAAACATACATACAATACACAGTCAAATATAAATTTATACATATATATATATTATGTATGTATAAATATGCATATATACATACATATATATATATATATATATATATATATATATATATATATATATATATATATATATATATATATACGTGTGTGTGTAAGTATGTATGTTTTTAAGCATGTATACATTTATGTACATGCGTTTGGGGACAGAGGAAAGTGAGCCGTTAAAAATATGAAATATATATTAAGAAAATAGATCGGAAATAAAAGGCATTGCCTTCACACACACAAAAAATATTATAGGTACATATGCACATGCTTGTGTGTAATGGCACAGGTACTTTCTCTCTCTATCTCAATCTCTTTCTGTCTCTTTTCTCTCTCTCTTTTCTCTCTCGCACACACACACACAAATTACATATATAAAGGTGTACACTTAGATATAAATATATGTGTACTTATATACATGTGTCTGTGTGCGTGTGTGAGTGTGTTGTGTGTGAATGTGTATGTGTGAATATTTCTACTTCTATGTAGACATAGAAAGAGACGTATAGATAAAGAGTTATTGATGCGTGCAGTTTTCTTCCTTTTCTGTGGTAAGTTGGACAGTTTTACTCTTACTTCAGTAGATGAGTTTCCTGTTGTTATATAAAAACACTGATCAAAATACTTATAATCTCCTCTCCCTCTCCCCCTCTCTCTCTCTCCTCTCTCTCTCTCTCTCTCTCTCTCTCTCTCTCTCTCTCTCTCTCTCTCTCTCTCTCTCTCTCTCTCTCTCACTCACTCTTTCTCATGTACACACAACACACTCGCAGTTATCCAACAAAGATAGGCAGAAAGTTAACGAAACTAGATTATAGAAGTAATATACCGATTAAACACACATATCAATACTCCTGTCTCCATATATATTCAGTTATGTAACTTGATATAAATACAAAATTATACTAAAATTTAAGTGTTACTTAGTTATATATGATACAAATTATCTAAGATAAAATGGCTTTTCACTGTTTTAAATGTTAGCTTAATCATGGAAACTTTAAGATTGATGATTATTCTTATTAAGATTATCAATATCATCAAATATATAGGTATTACGTAATCTCTTTTTCACCAAAATGACATTTGAGTATTGGAGATGGGGAGAATAGCTTCAGATAGTATCAATTATTAATCAGTTGTCGAAATTTCTCAAGTCGAATTACATCGACAAGGTATTGAATCTGTATGATAATCAAACTGTGAAGAATGTCTTCCAATTTATTGTCTTTCTAATCTTGAGATTTATTCAGTTACTTGAATATCCTTAACTGCATAACTACTGCCGCCCCGTTTCCTTAAGGTTCTTTTTTTCCGGATAGGCATTCGCGGATAATGGTGGACACTTTCCTTATATAAATTCCAAGAGTTATCCTGTGGGTCGATGACTTGTTAGAAAAATCCTTAGCCGCAGAAATCATTCTTTGGTATATGAAACTATTTCCTAGTCTCACATCTCCGGAAAGGCTTTAATTGGTCATTATCTCATTGTTCTAAACTGTAGGCCTACATCTATTCCCTTATCATGTAACATAACCACAGACACTGTCACCAGATGATTTAGCTACCAGAGTCATGTTCTATGGGTTATAATTTTCTCTTGCGCAACGTCAAACGACGTGAAACGTACACTCGCCCATTTGAGGCAGAGAAATTAAATTTCGGTACCTCTTACCACAACACATATATGTGACTACTAAAATAGCAAAAATTGAACGTGCGTACATCCGCTTGTCTTTCTTGAAAGGAAATATTTAATTTTTGTTTCTTTTCTTTTTTTCTTTTTTTTTTTGCGTAACTCTTTCCACTAGCTCAAAGTACATCAATCAGTTTTGGTGATGCTTAAAACGATCCTGTGTGCGGTATTACTTTTAAACTTCTTTCAAAATAACGACAGCACGCGTCAAATTCTCTACAAAGTGGAAAAGAACGGTGTATCTATCTGTCCGTGTTTTCCGTATTGTTTTTTGAGAGTGCCCTAACGGAGAACGTCCTTAATAGCGAACAGTTTTATTTAAGATATCCACATCATAGTGAATATCCAACTTGGGCAGTAATAGTGGCAGCACATCTCAATTTACTTATGAAGTTGGACAGTTCTTGCTCGCACTTCTGAAGGTAAGTTTTTTTGTTTATTCACCACTGTAGATCTTCGAAAGATTTAATCAAATCATTATTAATAGTTTGTTTAATTAGATAGTGTATTATATCGAATATTGAATTTAAATATTTTATTTTTTTATCAGAATGTTCCTAAATTAAGTAACGTTCATTTTCGGGAGCTATATTAATAGAGTCAATATTTTCATTATGCTAATTAAAATTTTCTTGTGTAAACTAATATCATTTAAAAGAATACATCAAAATTCTCTTTTTATTCACATATAGCTTGAAACGCAAGTGATTAAATAAACGGAAATAATTAACGTTTAATCACCAGTATACTCTTGCTTTTAAATTTAAGAAGCCTCACACACGCACACATCTATGTGTATAAATACATATATATATATATATATATATATATATATATATATATATATATATATATATATATATAATTATGTTTATTTCTTCTATCTTAATGAATAAAAATTCTTCTGATAGAATAAATGGGTTAATAGAAACCAATGTAGCAAAGAGCACAAAATAACTGTGGTTAGCTCCTGTTTTTAAGGCAGGAACTCCTTGAAATTTTGGGTATTTGAGTATATTTAAGAATTTAAGGATTGTAGAAAACGCATGTTATAATTGCATACTTTATTCCTACATATGTTTCAAAGGATTACAACCTGTGTGATCCATAGGGATCTTTGATATTAAAAATGTAACCTTCTCATCAGGGAAAGCATGGGAATCATCTTAAACGTAAGACATTATGACCGATTATGAAAACAATAGATGGATAAGGTTGTATGCAATTATAACATGCGTTTTCTCCAATCCTTAAATTCTTAAATATATATATATATATATATATATATATATATATATATATATATATATATATATATATACATATAGATATATAGATACATATATACATACATACATACATACATACATACATACATAAATAAATGCATAGAAAAATACATAAAAATTATATGCATAAGTATACATCGATATAAGTTTGTGTTCATGAGAGACAGTTTTTGCTGCATGCATATTTTGAATACACAGCTATGTTATAGTTTCACTTTTCCATTCGGTATTCAGTATCTACATATCAATCACTTCCAAATTGCTTAAGTTACTCAATCCAGATGAATATTTCTAGTTCTTAAGTCGACGAGCTGGCAAAACCGTTAGCACGCTAGGAAAAGTGCTTAAGGCATTTCGTCAATCCTTATGTTCTGACTTCATATTCCACCGAAGTCGAATTTGCCATTCATCCTTTTCGAGTCAATAAAACACTGAAGTCGATGTAATCGACCTCCATGCTTTTCCAGAATTACTGACCTTGTGCTAAAATTCGAAACCTATACTTATAATTCTTCTAAGGCTGTGCTAGTTGGAAGAATCGTTAGCACACCGGGCAAAATGCTTAGTTGTATATCGTCTTTCCTTACTTTCTGAATTCAAATCCCGCCGAGGTCGACTTTGCCTTTCATTCCTTCAGGATCGATAAAATAAGTACCGTTTGAGCACTGATTCGATGTAATCGATTTACTCCCTTTTCTGAAATTGCTGGCCTTGCATCAAACTATGAAAGCAATATTTCTAGTCCTTCTTCACTACAGCTTCGAATCGCTTTCCCTTTCCGGAAGCACCAAATGTCTTGTTATCCAATGAGCCGAGCCAGTCAAAATATTGACAGGGAGAAGTGGTACACTGATTGCATGAACTTTGGCCTCAACAAGTTTTAAAAGCTGCTCACCTGGCAATCCACACCAAGTCACACCACGAGCACTTTTACCGGTTCGTCTGTTCATCGACATTTTATATTGTTCGATGGCACAGACTTGCCTGTGTAGGTGCCGAGCCGCAAGACCTCCAATTTCTTCGAATTTATCTATACTCCTCACTCGTATTCCTTTAGAATGGAATCGATTACCTGAACTTCTATGGTGTCTGACATTACTGCCGTGATATCATCCGCAAATGCCGACGTAACTCTCCTGCACCCCAGTTCGAAAGAGATGCATCACAAGAGTTCTAGCTTTCATAGCAAAGGCTCGAACACCAGTACGTATGGTTGGCACTCCGTCGGTTACGACGACGAGAGTTCTAGTTGATACTATCAACGGAACAGCTTGCTCGTGAAATTACCGTGCAAGTGGCTGAGCAACCCAGAGACACGTGTACCTCTAGCGTAGTTCTCGGGGGAGATTCAGCATGACACAGAGTGTGGCAAGGCTGGCCCTTTGAAATACAGGTACAACAGAAACAGGAAGAAAGAGTGAGAGAAAGTTGTGGTGAAGGAGTACAGCAGGGTTCACCACCATCCCCTGCCGGAGCCTCGTGGAGCTTTAGGTGTTTTCGCTCAATAAACACTCACAACGCCCGGTCTGGGAATCGAAGCGGCGAGTCCGCTGCCCTAACCACTGGGCCATTGCGCCTTCACCAGTACGTATAGAATAGAGGAGACATGACAACCTAAACAGATCGAACGAACATGCGATATGAAATGGTTCCAAGAGGTAGCCTCTTACGTTGATGACGGACCAAGAACTACTGTGTATCGCTGCAGTCAATGTAATATTTTTGTAGCATTTATAGTTTTCCTTGAATACACCAACTGGACATTTTAAGCTTAATAGACACATTCAGCCATCACTATGTTAAAGAAAATATGAAATGAAAATTATGAGAGAGGCAGAAAGCGAAGGATAAAACAAAACATAAAAAAATTCCTCGAAAAATTCCCATTGGTAGATTTAAATATTTATGAAACAGATGTCAGGATTTTTACCTCGTGTACTTTAAAGTGTTTATTTTCAAATAAGCACTTACTTTAATTTTTTCTCTCCCTTCTCCCTCTCTCTTGAAGCCCTCTCTCTTACTCACGCTCTTTTATTCTTTACTCTGTCTCCGCGCCTTCCTCTCACTACTTCTATCTCTCTCTCTCTGTCTCTCTTTCACGCTCTCTCTTTCATTCTCTCCCCTGTCTGACTTTCCACGGTGCACTGCTTTCCCGTTCTCTCTCACTCCCCCCTCTCTCTCTCTCTCTCTATCTCTCTCTCTCTCTCTCTCTCTCTCTCTCTTTCTCTCTCTCTCTCTCCTTGTGATTTATTTTGTCTTTATTAAGGGATGAGGATGGTGTTTCTTGAATTATGTTTGTTTATATTTTCTATGTATATGTATATTAGATTTACAATTTGTAAGATGGTTTTTTTCTGATATATTTGGCTTTCAGATTTCTTTTTTGTATTTTCTCTGCTTATTTCCCTGTTGCTTAGATATGTTTTTATCCACAATATTGAATTCAAAAGTTTACATCACTGTGAAGGGAGAAACCACACACGCGCTCCCTTTCACACACACTCACACGCACTCACAAAGATGCAAATGCATACACACACAAATGTACGTTGAGAACTAAATCATAAACTCCCACATACATATACACTTACATTAATACACAAATGTACACTCATATGTTCATGCAGAAATATACGCATGTATGTAATGTTTACAGATAAAAATATACACATAGTCACTATAAACAGAAAATAGCGGATAATCACACTTCGTTACGTAGAAATTCATGATACATTCACAAACTTTCCATCGTGCACTGCTTTCCCATTCTCACTCCCTCCTTCCCTTTCTCTCTGTCTGTCTGTCTCTCTCTCTCTCTGCCTCTTTCTCTCTTTCTTTCTTTCTCTCTCTCTCTCTCTCTCTCTGTCTCTCCATGTCTTTTATTTTGTCTTTGTTCGTAATTTCCTTTGGAAGGGATGAGGATGTTGTTTCATAGGCGCAGGAGTGGCTGTGTGGTAAGTAGCTTGCTTACCAACCACATGTTTCTGGGTTCAGTCCCACTGCGTGGCACCTTGGGAAAGTGTCTTCTACTATTGCCTCGGGCCGACCAAGGCCTTGTGAGTGGATTTCGTAAACGGAAAACTGAAAGATGGTGTGTGTTTGGTGGTCTGGCACAGGTGTGATCCATTATGATTTCATTAAACCTGGCTCATCAACCACGGCTGAATTATGCTGCAGCCAACTGGACCAAATGATGCAAAAACTTACAAAAAACAGCCTAGATTAGTCAACAGGTCGACTCCTATTGTATAGCAAGACAACACCAGATCACACATCGCAACAATGAGATCGGCGAAACTACAGGAGTTGGATCTGGAAGTTCTCCATCATCTACCATACTCCCCTGATCTTGTTCGTCCTAACTACCCCTTCTTCCAGCATTTAGATAACTTTTTGATAGGAAAAAAGTTTAATTCCGACGATGCTGTTAGACAGGCCTTCCAGGATTTTATTGACTCTAGATTGCTAGGCTTTTACAGTTCCGGGCTGGAAAAGCTACCGCTGAAATGGCAAAAGTGTAGACAATATGGGTGCATACTTTGATGCATAAAACTCTTCCTTGTATTTATAAAATATTAGCAAGCTTATTTTTTCTACAAATTTCATATTTGACGACCTAATAACTATAAAATCTTCTCTTCTCAGACAGTTACCGCGGTAAAAGTTTTCACTAATTTAGCTTAATCTTTGCTGTTCACTGTGATGTTAATTAATAAGTCCAGTTTAATCAGCTATGACACATGCAGGCAAATATTTTAATGGCTATTTGAATATAAGAACGGTAGTTCTTAAAACGCTATGAGCTACGGATTCGGAATACGTATCTGATGAAGTGTAACGACACTGAACAACATGACATACAGTCCAATGTTATACTTCATAGCTCGCCTCAGTGCGTTTGTACAAATATTTTATATGAAGATAGTTTCTCTTATGAGAGACCTTCTGGGCACCAGTCTTTCTGCATGTGCACACGAACGTTTAAATGCAGCATATCACCTCTTTATAATAATTATACATTTGAGAAGTAATAAATTCGTTCTTTCGAATCAGTTGTCACAGATAATTATAAATTATATCTTCATATAATTGTGTTACTGTTGTTGATGTGGTTTAGCATTAGATTAACCGGCATCCAGTAGATCTATTGAAAAAAACTTCTTATTCATGAACACGCATGTTTTCAAGAAAAGAGAAGTCAACAAAGACATTATCCAATTATTATTTTCTAGTTTTAAGACATTGTTAGAAAGATTTCACTGCTACTTCTAGTAGAACATATGATCACGTAGGCACTACCTTGATAGCTTCTGCTGAATTTATACCTCCAGTTGGTGTGCACCTGAAGATAACTTTTATGTTATCTTGTTTGACGATTTCTTTTAATTTATAGCGTTTTAGGAATTGTTTATTGGTTAAAAAGTGAAAATACCTACTTACATCGCTTTTAGTAGTATTTTTACAGTTCTTGTATGGAATTTATAACACGTATTTTTTTTCTTCGTTTAAAGCAATTATCACAGTTCAGCTCACAGCAAGAGAAATTGTATCAAGTCTAGATATTTAAATCTTTATTTACCATACACAAATACTACCTGACTCTACATATTAATTGTGAATTCGGTGTTTGTTGTGTTTTTCTAACAAATACACACACATACACATTCATAGACACATGCAAATGAATATATATATTTATATATACTATCCCGTATATATCTACGAGTGTATGTATATATATATATATGTGTGTGTGTGCGTGCGTGTATTATTTATAATAACATGTGTATCGCATATATATATATACATATCTATAGATATATATATATATATATATATATATATATATATATATATATATATGTATATATATATATATATATATATATATATATGTATGTGTGTGTGTGTGTGTGTGTGTGTGTGTGTGTGTGTGTGTGTGTGTGTGTGTGTGTCTGTGTATGAATACATATTTATACCCACACACATGCACAATTATATACATGTATGTGAATGTGTGTGTATATTTGTTTATATTTGAGCATATATATTTACATGTATATATATATATATATATATATATATATACATATATATATATATATATATATATATATATATATATGTATATATATATATATATATATATATATATATATATATATATATATGTATATGTATATAGATGCATATATACAGAGACATACTTACATGCACACAAACATATACACCTGCATACATACACACATGCATACATTTATGCAGACATACATACATACATGCATACATACATACATACATACATACATACATACATACATACATACATACATACATACTTTCAAAAGCTGTGGTTTCTCGCAAATCGACATAAAAGCTTTCTCGCGATTGGAAATTTAAACACACGTACACACACACACTCACATGTACATATACAGATATTCGTACGTATGCATGTATATATATATATATATATATATATCCCTGTGCGTTTTTGTATGCTGTATGAGCCTCTCTATTCATTTATATATTTGTGTATGTGTGTATGTGTGTGTTCGCGTGTACGGCTGTATAATTTTTGTTATATCTATTGACTTCTTTTGCTTTATTTATAATAATTTTTAATCTATAGCTGCCGAGTATACAGATAAATATGTCTACGTTTCTGCAGCGTGTGTGTGTCTATACAGCTTTTTTTATTTATATTTATGTGTGTGTGTGTGTGTGTGTGTGTGTGTGTGTGTGTGTGTGTGTGTGTGTGTGTGTGTGTGTGTGTGTGTGTATTACATTTATAAACCTAAGTATTCAAATGTTCGATGCATTTCTGGTCTGCAAACGCCCAAATAACTTGAAAATCAATTGAAATTACAATTCAAATGATATAAAACTATTTTCACAGGAAATTTAATTTTAGTTGAACCAAATAAATCAAAAATTCAGTTTTAGTTTCGAATTTAATGAAATAAATTTTCATAATAATCCAATTAGATAGATTTAATAATTGAATTTAATAATAATTCGAGAATGATTTTATTAATATTACGATTGTGGTGCCCAGTGTTGATATGGCTGAATGAACAGAGTTGATGAATTACGAGCTTGTATACAGCATGGTTATTTACATTTATCCTTGGGTGAAATACTTGCCGAAACGTACTTTGACCTAAAGCAGTGATAGAGGTTAACAACAAATTATATTAGAAATGCGTCATCAACCAGGATTCTGTGACCTTATATAGCAAAATCATGAATTTTGTTATTTTGAAATTTTGGAAAAACCAAATGTTTATTGGTTAGCTTAGAATGCAATATCTTTATAGACTTGCAGATAATTAGATCGATACCTTATCGGTAGCATGATCGGGTTTATATGGCGTCGGATTATCATCTGAGGAGTCACTAGTTTGAATAATGCTGTGAGGGATCAACTGAAATATTTGACAAAATTTAACTATCTAAATCCCTGTAAACTATCCTCATTACAGATCTACGATATATGCCTTAATGAGTCAGTTGTAACTACGACTGAAGATTGTTTTCGACAACCGTATGCAATCAAATGTGCATATTCGGCTAGGTCTGGATGTACTTGTGTTAGCCAACTGGCAAAATAATGGAAGAATTCCCTGTGTAGTGTTGCTGGGAATGGATCCGAACAAAGAAACCAAATCGAAAATTTCAGTCTGTAACTCTGTTGAAGACAGATTACAAGCTTCTAGCCAAGGCATTACACAAGAGGTTGGGGCGTGTCGTAGGTAGAGTAGTTGGTGACCTGCAGATATGTGCTATCCCAACTAGATGCGTCCATGACAACCTTCACCGCACGCGTCACATCATAGAAAGGGTAAGCAAGGAATCTGGATCAACCAAAACCTTTTAATAGGGTCAATCACCAATATGTGGACGCTGTCCTTGCGACGGCTGGTTTCGGTCGCTTTTCTAGAGGCTGCACAGCTTCATAATAATAATAATAATAATAATAATAATAATAATAATAATAATAATAATAATAATAATAATAATAATAATGATAGTAATAATACTTTCATTATTATTATTATTATTATTATTATTATTATTATTATTATTATTATCATCATTATTATTATTATTATTATTATTATTATTATTATTATTATTATTATTATTATTATTATTATTATTATTATCATTATTATTATTATTATTATTATTATTATTATCATTATTATTATTATTATTATTATTATTATTATCATTATTATTATTATTATTATTATTATTATTATTATTATTATTATTATTATTATTATTATTATTAAGGCAGAATCGTTAGCAGGACTGGCGAAATGCTTAGCCGTATTTTGTCTGCCTTAACGTTCCCAGTTGAAATTCTACCGAGGGCGACTTTGCCTTTCATCCTTTCGGAGTCGATAAATTAAGCACCAGTGAAACACTGGGTTCGATTTAATCCACTAGTCCCCTCATCCAAATTTCAGACCTTGTGCCTATACTAGAAAGGATTATTATTATCATCATTATTATTTTCATTATAGATTATGTCTCTTGACTTTGTTTTGAACAATTTCTCTTATTCTTTCACAATTCTCTTTCTGACTTGTTTTCATTTTAGCGCTTCTGTTGTATTTATTATTTTCCTTGAAGAAAAAGATTACTTTCCGATCCGTTTGTATTTTGTAGCTAATTGTATTAGTATGCTTGGGTATATACTAAGTACTTTTATATCTCCAGGATATATTTTATAATATATTAACAGACTTTTAGTTGCGTGAAACATCTACCTCTCTATGTTCATGATAAATATAATTTGTCTTTGTCAGATTTTCGCAAGATTGTCTTAAATGCAGTCATTATTTCTCTTGTTTTCTGTCTAGTCTTGCTAATTCATTTAACTTCTAGTTGAGAACATTATAACTATAAATTTCACTTCAACAATTACAACGTTGATGTCTCTTGCCTTATTCTTATTCTTCTGATTTATTTTCACATTCAACTGTTTTATATATTAATCAAATGTGTCTATAATATTCTTACATAATATATTTTATCTGTTTGTTTTACAGGGTATAAAACTTTGGCTATTAAATATCCATAAATTCATGTTCGAGTCAGGGCAGTCTTAACAGAAATACAAGCCCCTGGCAGGTCTATGTATTGGACCCTATTCTATTTATATATTTGACAGCAAACCACAGCATTTATAGATTAGAATTGGGTCCGTAAACGCGTGTGACTTCTAAAAAACAGCCCTGTGTGCGCATACCTTAAGACGGTGCTGGTTTGAGTCTCTCATTTCTATTTACATTAAAAACAGAATTTGTACATTTAGGTAACTTTTCACCCACCAAGTTTATCTTGGCACACTTAATTACACAGTTAGTCTTCAAATTTTTCTTCATCGTTATATTTGATTCGTTGGATGGATCGAATCCTTAGAGTGGCTTAGAAAATACCTTACAGTAATGAGTTACGGCGCTTTCATCTTTTGAATTCAGAAACTAGTGGTCAGTTATGCCTGCAAGTTTCAGTGGGTAATGATATGTTAACATACCGAACGTATACCGGGATTGATAAAATCGACTGTAAGCCTCAATCGCCAAATATGTGACCTTGTGAACCTGTGAAAAATTATCATCATCATCTTTATCATCATCATCATCATCGGTTTTGATATGCTTCTTATTAATATTCCCAATGATTCTACATCTTACGCTATGATAGCAAACACAAATTTTATATATTAGATTTTATGTATGTGTGCGTGTGTATGTGAGTGTGTGTGTGTGTGTGTGTGTGTGTGTGTGTGTCTTCTTTCAAGAACTCTTCGATGTTCCTTTAAATAAAATGTGAGTGTTAAATATAACAGCTATTGTTTGCACTGTAATAGATATGAAATTCATTCAAAAGAACCTTTTGACTATAATATACACAAGCATGCATATATGCAAATATATATGTATGCATAGTTGCTAACATTCACACATACACATACCTACATACACACACACACACACACACACATAAATATATATATATATATATATATATATATATATATATATACACACACACATACGCACACACACATAAATATATATATATATATATATATATATATATATATATATATACACACACACATACGCACACAGACATTGAGTGAATGAATGATCGAGAAATGATTGCGAGGATTGGAAGATGAGTTGGTGGATACGAAGATGTATGGATTAGTGAAATATTAGAAATATTAAATGTTTTAAATGTGTGAAGGATAACAAAACGCTTTGATTTCAATGATGTTTTTGTTTTGTTTTTTATTCTGAAGTGTTGCAAGTTTGCAACAGTATTTTTTGTCAAGATTCAGAGAAAAGGAGGACTATGAGGCCGATGGTGGTGAGCAGAAGGATTGTTATCAGCAGCAGCATGTTGATCATCATTACAATCGTCGTCATCATCACCATTATCAACATCATCTTCATCATCATTATGAACATCATTATCATCAGCATCATCATCATGACTATCATCAACACCATCCTCATTATCATCGTCCTTCGCCTCCCCTCCTCCTTCTCCTCATCATCATCATCACCATGAATATCACCATCATCATCGTCACCATTATCATTATCAGCCCTAGCGGTTACAGCAGCAGCAGCAGCAACAACACCAGCGGCACCAGCGGCACCAGCGGCACCAGCGGCACCAGCAGCAATAGCAAGAACAACAGCAGCGGCGTCAGCGGCGTTGTCGTCGTCTTTCCCTACAATACTAGAAATACTTTCATGATTCAGAAAAGCCCAGGAATTAGTGGAAAATGTCGACGATGGAGATGAAGAAAAACTGTAGACGAGGAAGGATGAGATTGCAAAAGGGTGTGATATGATGTCAAATATCATTTCATCAAATACAGCGCTTCCGTTTACCTTCTACTATACAAAAAGGAAAGAGAAAGAGAAACATGTAGAAAGTAATAGACACTGTGATTGTGTGCATCTCTGTGTCGGTGTGTTTGTAAGTGTGTGTGTGTGTGTGTGCGCGTGCGTTGATGTATATGTGGGGGCGGTGTGATGTTAAAGATAGAATCTATAATTTTGCACTTTTAACTTCTACAATTATATCCCTAATTACCTGCAGAAACTTTCAGTTTTTGGATATTTTCAGAGACAACTGCCAGAAATTAAGTTTCCAACGGTATGTCATCCACCCACGCAATTCGCTTCTTTTTGTCGTTTTTTTTATATATCGCTTTTAATTTTTTTTTCCTTTCAATGATTTATCTTTCTAATATGGAGTGAATAGCAACATAAAAAGTTGGAAATATATAAAATATATTACTCAAGGGAATAAAAGCCCACACATATCTAGATATTCACTCATTGAAAAATATATTCAATTACCTATTTGTGTATGTGTATGTATGGCATGAATGTATATATGCATATGTATGTGCATGTATATATATCTATCATCTATCCTCTATCTCTTTCTCTCTTTCTCTCTCTCTCTTTCTCTCTTTATGTATATATATATATATATATATATATATATATACATATATATATATATATATATATATATATATACATATATACACACATATATATGCGTGTATATATGTATGCGGACATGTATGCATATGCTTCAATGCATCAGAATTCCATATCATATTAGTGAATACATGCATATATATGTATGTATTCATTTCATATATTTGCATATATATATATATATATATATATATATATATATATATATATATATATATATATATATATATATATATATATATATATATATATATATATATATATATATAGTGGAATCTCCAGTCAAAGATGACGTATGAGCGTTCATTATTTGCTCAACGTCCTGCAGAAATGATTTGCATACAGTGATCAAATGTATGTGCTGTGCATTAGTTCACATCAAATCGACGTTGCCCCCTGTTCATTTGCAAAAAGCGGGCCACCCGTCGGATGTCGAAATGATAGCAAAGCAAATATCCAGCAGGCTGCCCTGTCCGGGAATCGATCCTACGAAGTGGTGATCGTGAGTGCAATGCCTTGCCCACTGATAGAAGTATATTATATAGCTGCACACAAATATGCAACGGAATATACACACACATACATACACACATACATACATACATATATATATATATATATATATATATATATATATATATATATATATATATATATATATATATATATATATAATATATATAATATAAATAATAAATATATATATATGCATATATACATACGTATATATGCATACTTATATATATACGTATATACATATACATATGTTGGCACAGGATGTCACAAAACGTAAACAACATGAAATACGAAATACGAATACATGGAATATGTACTTTTTTGCGAACAACGAAAGAAACAAATGGAAAACAAGACACGCAACTTGTATATATACATATATTAAGTTATTAAGTTATGTGATTAATACATATATATCACAATGCCTACATGCAAGCATACCTACATAGTCATTGGTAGTTAAGATGTATTTTTATTACCCTTGTAAAACGCCGTTCGACGATTTGCTTTCCGCGAGCGTATTGGGCCTTCCTTACGGTTTGTTGTCAGTGAGGCCAAATATTTCAAGACTACAAATACATGAATCGAAGGTATTACGCAAATCAAATTCAGCTAAAGATAGAATAGCATTTACTTCAATACATCGCAGTTCATATATAATCGTGGTAGAAATACGGTTTACTCGGTGTTTTGTTTGCTTTTCTAATTTTGGTCGCTTTTTATTTCTTTTATTTAGCGGTGGGCCTGTTAGTCCTACAACATCATAGCTTGAAAAGTGTTTCATCATATTTGCATTGAATTGTGAATGCGCGTTTGGATTCGCGGCTGATATTCATCAAAACAATTTCATATACATTGAACGTATGCGAGGATACAACCTTGATTAAACAACTGTTAATGCCACGGAGAAATTTCACATAAATATGATGTTTGATCTGTCATCATATTACATGTGATCGATCCATTCGGTTGAAGTAGGTTTGATATCCAATTTCTGGAGTAATTTTCCATGTAATGAGTCTCAGATCCATGTTGAGGTTTTTAATTACGTAATCGAAGATGGAATATTGATTTCGGTTGTTCTATGATGTATTGTTTAAATCATAGAAAAACCGAATTTGTAGTCTGTAGATATCATAGCAGGGGCACTTCACTGAGTAGGGAAACCGCATTGGAACACTGTTAAGATTTGTCCAAATAGTTAATTCTACAGTATTCGAGAAAAAAACTTACTAGGTGGGTGTAACGAAGAGAAAAAGAAAGAGAAAGAGAGAGACAGAGAGGGAAAGAGACGCAGCCCTTACAATATTAACGTCAATGTCCACAATTCCACAGACACCGCTTTTTGAATGTAGTCAAAATGTTGACGTCTTTGAGGTCATTCCTCTATATATAATATGAATAGGCATATATGTTTGTATGTAAGTATATGTATATATATATGGAAGCGTATGTGTATATGCGTTTATGTACAGCTATATATTCAGTCGAAGTAAGAGAGATTCATTCCGACGCAAATTGGTATTCATCTTTAGCTGCAGCGTTATCACCTGTCTAGATAAGAGATGATGAAGCCGATAAATTTCTACTCGCTGTATCTGAAATGTGAAATGATAAGGCAAAATTGTTACCATTGTCTTAGGTAGAACGAGCATAACATGAAAGTTTGTTATTTTAAAAGACTCTAAGACAAGAACAGGCCGTCATGCAATGCAAGTAATTTCGAAAGGAAGGAGTTTGGACACTTATAGTATATTTGGAAAATATGAAAGTTAGTGCATGATGGAAGTTCTGCAGTACAGATTTTTGGTGAGTATGCTTTTAAGATATGTGTCATATAGCCGGTTAGAAGCGATGATTCTTCGGGGCTAAAGCAACAGTAACAATCGTCCCTTCCAGGGCAGCCACATTGTGTTGGCAAATAGCCTTTACTTTAAAGAACTGTTACTGAATGTCTCTCTTTGAGAGATTTAAAAATAATAATAATAATAATAATAATAATAATAATAATGATAATGATATATATATATATATACACGCAAACACAGATTATTGTGTGTGTGTAAATGAATGTACGACTGCCACTGTTAAGTAAGTCTAGAGCACGGCGTAGATTCTCATTGTCTAATCTGCTTACGGTATAACGGCGAAGTAACTATTATAGATAAGTATTTGTACTAGTTATGTTATTCAGAGGAAATGTAGGAGAAATTGCAATAAACACAATTTTGTATATCATCCATTCTAAAGCATGTTCCAAGATTTTGGTCCTTTGGAACCCTACATTGCATGTTCAAGATGCATTTGGATGCTTAAACACTAGGTATAACTAGGGAATATTACGCTGCATTATGTCACAAAGAAGCAATATCTGGATTTGAATAGATGACGAAACATTTCATAAATATTTATACAGGGGAATAGACAGAAAGCTAAGGCTCTCTGTCTTGTTTTATCTTCCTTATATTTTTCTTTCTCTTATTCTCTATTCTGTCTTTGCTGTCTCACTTTCTCTTGTTTCTTCGTTCCTATTTATCTCCGTCTGCTCTTAGCTTTCTGTCAACTTCCCTTGCAAAACTAATTATAATATGTTTCGGCGTCTATCTATCCAGCACCTGATATTAGTTCTCAGTACAATAATGCGAAAAAGTGATACCTGATGGGCCATTGTTATTCAGCATCCCAATGCACTAGGATCATCAAATGCAGAATTCCAAACAACGTGCGTGGAAACCGATGATATAATCTAGCGCTCATCAGAATTCCTCTTCCTCCTATATATATATACGCAGAGATAAAGTGTCTGTGTGATCTATCTATCTGTCTATTTATCTATATATTTATCTATCTATATATCTATTTAGTTATCTCTTTATCTATCTATCTGTCTATTTGTTTGTCTGTCTATCTATCAATATATATATAGAGAATTATAATAGTATGAAATACAATTATATTTAACGGCATACTAGAGACCATGTCTATGCTCTTAATAATAACTGGATTTTGTACTATTATAATTATTTATACATGAGTTCACCTTAACAGGTCTATATTATATGCTGGCCAATGATAAAACTTTTTAAGATTTCATCCTTTATAATTGTAAATATATATATATATATATATATACACGTGTGTGTCTGTATGTATATATGTATGCATGTATCTATGTATGTATTATGTTAGTTAAATAAGAATCAGATAAGAATCTTGTAGTATGCTATGCAAAGGTTATTGGCTACCTGCTACAAGCATACACTGGGAATGCTGTTGCTACTGGATATACATCAGGAATTCCAAAGATTCCGTAGAATTTATAGAAATCGATAAGCAAAGAAGACTTGTGGGTATATGTGCGTGTGTACTTAGAAGTACATATATATGGGGGTGCGTGGTGGGTGCGTGCGTGTGTGCGTGTGTGCGTTTGGGTGTCTGGATATGGGTGTGGGCGTGTGTGGACGTGTGCGTGGTGAGTGCGTGTGTATCTGTATGTAATGTATATATATGTATATAATGTATATATATATATATACATTTATATATACTTATATATATATATATATATATATATACATATATGTATATATTCATATTTATACATATGTATATATATATAACTGCATATATATACATATATATATATACACATATATATATTCATATATATATATATATATATATATATATATATATATATATATATATTTATAATTTATATATACGCTAGCATTTATGAATATATATATACCCAGACTCACAGAAATACATATTCATAGATACATAGTTATAGATATATGTATTTAGGATATATAGATATAAATATTTAATACATATATATACACGTACGTATATAAATATATACATATATATATATATATATATATATATATATATATATATATATATATATAAAGCACATATGTTTATAGACACACAAATACATATATAATATATATATATATATATATATATATCCATGTACACTCATAAATAAATATATATATATATATATATATATATATATATATATATATATATATATAATCACACTCACGTATGCAGGTTAAAATTGAGACCTGGTTTCTGTTTACTAGAGGAAATAAGGCACGAATAAAATAAACAATTACCTTGAAGAAACTAAACAAAAGTAGTAACTAAGTTTTGTTTATGTTATATTTTACCGTTTATTTTCTTTCTCCCCAACCTATTCAAAATCACTTGGAAATTTGTCGGTTTTCTTATTTTTTCTGATATTCAATTTCCCATAGAAATGTAATTCTCTGTTTATCCGTTTATTATGATTTATGTTCCTGTGTTTTCTTTCATTTCAAATATGATTCTTGAACTTACATTTCTCGCAATAGAATAAGTATTTTTTTTTTGTTTGTTTGCCATCGGCTTGCTTTTTAAAACGTATTTGTTAATTTTTTCTTTTGAACCTCTGTACTTATATATTTATTTATATGTACGTATGCATACACGTACGCACACGCGCGCAAGCGCATACACACATATAAGCACACATATACACACACATATTATTTAATATTAACTCGGCAAAATCCTCAGAGTGAGCATTTAAAAGCTTGTATTTGGGCATCAGCTACTATATGCTATCATTCAGCAGACATTTTCTGTAAGCTGGGTATACATGTCGAAATACGTTAATGTATTGAATTTATTTGAAAGATTATACAAGCAGAATATAGGATAACCATATTTTAGGTATAAAATATAATTGTCCTCGTGCCGTGGTTCCATCTGTCACTGAATTTTCTGTCTAATACCTCTACATAAATTATTTCAGAAATAATTACGAAACTAAACATGATTTGGCAGCTATGTAAATGCACATCATTGAATAGGTTGCATTTATAGCACTACTGGTTCAAGTAGTGCTTTAACAGCAACCTACCTGATGAAGTGCCGGTGCAGTGCTGCTGCTCTTCATATTTATGTAATAATTTATAAAATAATTATGTAATGTTATGATTCTGAAAACTCAGCAGCATACAACTGGTGGCACTGCTCAGAAACGTGCGACTGAGGATTATATATATATATATATAATTGTTGAAGAGGACAAAAAACATTAAGCCAAGGCAAACATCTCAAATCATATATATTATTATTATTGGAGAAATTCAAAGTCTTACAGCTTTTTCTGGGATATCCCCGAGTCTGGGACATTCCCTCATCAGAGACAAATAGGGAAAATACATAGCAATTTTTTTTGAATTCCTATTTTCCTTAACTTGGATTACTGGAAAGAGAATAAGATCATAACACTAAGAAGGTTTATAAATATAATACTATTTGAAGATGTGCAATATGGTGTGTGTATTAAATACTAGAATATGTATATATACGTATTTACATGCTTGTGTTTGTGCATGCATGTATATAATATAATATATATATATATTTGTTAAAGAGGACAAAAACATTAAGCCAAGGCAAGCATCTCAATTCATATATATTATTATTATTGGAGAAATTCAGTCTTACAGCTTTTTCTGGGATATCCCTGAGTCTGGGACATTCCGTCATCAGAGACAAATAGGGAAAATATATAGCAAATTTTCTTGAATTCCTGTTTTCCTTAACTGGGATTACTAGAAAGAGAATAAGATCATAACACTAAGGAGGTTTATAAATATAATAATATTTGAAGATGTGCAATATGGAGTGTGTATTAAATACTAGAATATGTATATATACGTATTTACATGCTTGTGTTTGTGCATGCATGTATATAATATAATATATATATATATATATATATATATATATATATATATATATATATATATATATATATATGTATATATCTTTTAAATGACAATGCTAAAACCATATATTTTATTCATCGTAATCCTGTCTTTATATTTTGTCACACATTCGCCGCTACTTGGTATATGTTTACTCATGTATCGAAACATAAAGAATGTAAATAATTTTTGGAAGATAAAATGAAAAATGAATTCATTGAAATTCGAGGATCACATGTATAAAAGAATATCATTGATGTAAAATCCTATAAAATATTTCTCAACAATACGAAATATTCTTCTTTGAAATCAGCGTAGGAATTCATGAATAGTAAATAGTAATGCGTGCGTATTCTGGGCATTTAGGGTGAACATTTCTGTGCTGAGAGTGTTGCTGTATTTCGTCTTTGAATGCACGAGTTGATGTCTCATCAGGCAGTGAAGGCAGCTATGTAGGTGGTTCGGCCGCTTCCGCTGCGAGACCTGAACTGTCCTGGGCTACCCAATGATGAAGGCGACAAAATGCCCACACAACAGCACAAAGTTTTCTAGCATATATAACTATAAGGAATGCTGTTGTTATTGTTACTATTCAAGATCTCCGAACAAAAATTTCCAACCTTGACCATCTCGTCTTTATAGATGTATATAAATGATTACGTTATGTAAGATAATCTTTCGTCTCCCGAAACAACAGAATGTTTATTGAGGGTAATCTGGCTACCAGTTTTAGTAGGTCGATTGAACTTTTATGAGCTTCATTGTTGGTATGTATAAATCTAGTATCAGATAGTGGGATGAAAAGGTTATAGCTTGGTTATGAAGATTTGATGCTTGAGCTGCAAAAATTTTGCATGCGTAAATTTCAAACTTTCTTATTAATACCTGCGTTGTTTCTTTCCACGTAAACTGATATCTGAATGTTCAGAGAAGACTTCAAAAGAAACTTGTCTTGAAAATGGACAAAATTTGTATCGTTGTGTTATCAAATACTTGAAGGAAAAAGGGTTTAGCCACCATGGACATTCATGCTGACATGGTTGCTACATTAGTGTTGGGCGATATAACTTTATCAACAATGCAAAACTGAGCAGCTGAATTTTGGAGGGAATGGGAGAGTCTCAAAGATCCCCCCCAATGTCTGAAAGTACTGTAACTGCCACCACTAAGGAATACATTGATCGTTATCACCAAATGCTGATAGATGACCGGCGATTGACTATAGATCAAATAGCCAACGCTCTTAGCATAACCTGTGAGAGAGTTGAGAATATTCTGCAGAATGAACATTGCATGACGAAGATCAGACCTACGTTTGGTGGACACCACGTCTTATAGAACCTGATCACAAATGCACCAGGCTGATCAGATTACAGGGAAATCTGATATTGTTTGAGGCAGATCCTGTGGGTTTCTTTGAACGTTTCTTGAGACTTGATTGGTGTTGACTTCATCACTTTGCGACAGAGACAAAGAGACAATCCATGCAGTGGAAACACTCTTCCTCACTTTCTCCAAGCAGAGCCGAGATCGTTTCTTCTGCAGTGAAGGTGATGGCATCAGTTTTTTAGGATGCAAAAGGCATTGTGTTTATTGAATATTTTCAAAAGGGCTACGCTATCAATGGAGAGTGCTAACTTGCTGAGTCAGTTACGAAAGGCTATCAAGAACAAACGCTCAGGAAAACTGCGGAAAGGGGTCTGGTTTCATTGAGGCAATGCTTCAGTACACAAGTCCTTGCTTTCAGTGGCTGATTCTCTGATTTAGCTCCATCTGACAACCATCTGTTCCCCAACACTAAAAAGCACTTGGCTGGGAAGCAGTATCAAGGTTATGATGATGTCATATCTGCAGTAGATGATTTATTTATTTTAATTATTTATTTATTTTTGCCAAAAGGATAAAAAGCTTCTTCACCAATGGGATGCAAGCACTGCAACACCGATGGCAGAGGTGTGTGGAACGTAAGAGAGACCGGGGAAAATGAACGACATTAGATTACTTTCTGTCTTGGTCAGCCTATGAACATTTCAGCCGATCCTCGTACATGTAGATGAACAGTGTGGAGCTGTGAGTAGTCGAAATCGAAAGTTTATTGATGAGAATTGCATGTTTTTTGCTGTCTTTGCAAATTCTATTTCGTTATGAAAAGCGTTAGTGATTCAGAAACCCCGAAACACATTTATAGGATGGTGTAGAGATTTGAATTTAGAAATTTGGGAAAATATCGTTGGAAGCTAAGAAATGGCAGGTCAAGTGTTCTATATGTGTGTATGTGTGCGCGTTGGTGCACGTTCAGGTGTCTTCATACATTAGTATATATGCTTATGTGTACACATACATGTATGTGCATATATTTTTCGTTTTGTGTGTCTGGCTAGGTATGATTTAGTAATGAAAAATCCTCTTTTTGATGCTTGTTCTCAAGGTTTCTCTCTCAATGTACACCTCTTACTCTTGTTATCTCTTTCTCTCTAGCTTTCTCTCCCTTTCCACTTCTCGCCTTGTTTTAATCATGTCGCACAATCTCGTCCCTCTTTTTGTATTGTACTTCTCCTCACATTAACTCTCTCTCTCTCTCTCGCCTTTATTTTCTCTTCCTGCATTTTGCATCTCACCTTTTTACTCGCCTCCAACATCTCTAAATTTATTTTCTCCCGCTGTTATTTCTCTCCCTTCAATCACAGAGCTGCAAGTAAAACTGAACATACGGAAAATAAGCAAATGCATGAGATGCTCTTACACGCAAAAAGAGCCTACACTGTTCTTTTTTCCATTCCAAGCAAATTCTGCCAACGAATTGCTTTAAATATGCAAATGTTTGCGAAATATGCATCCATTTACACTCTAGTGCAATATGGTGGGAGCTTATTTGATCAAACAACTGCAATACTTATCATCGTCGAAACCGACGTAGATCCGTTCAATTATTGATAAGTGCGTGCGTGTCAGGTACATATGTATCTGAGTATGCTCGTTTGTTCTGCACAAGGCGTGTATGTTCATTTGTATATGCGTATGCCAAATGTATGATATATGCTTTCATATTGCTATGCGTGTGCATGTGTGTGTGCGAGAGCGCTTATGCATGTGCACGTGCTAGCGCGTATGTTTGTACGTATAGTTGCATGTGCGTGTATTTGGTAAGCAAAATGTAACAGAGGAGTGAGGCGGCATATCGATGCCAACAAAGAAGCGAAGTGAAAGCCAAGAGATTTAACCGAATTATTACGTTAATCTATCGAATTCTACACAGTACTCTGAGTGCAGTTTTATTCCTTTGGTGCCACATGGGAAATTTTGGTAAAGATATTCAGAATATGTTTACTGTAATATTTATCAGGTTTTGCACTTAGGCAGGCGAAACTGTTTCAATATTTTTCGCAGTCCGCTGTTGTATAGTAATTAGATATTTTTAGAAAATTAATATTTAAGAAAAATGACAGAAATAGCGGAGAGACTACAAGAAGAGAAAGGCGGGAAAAGGAGAGTGAAGAGAGAAGGAGGAGGGAAAGAAGGGAAATGAAGGAGGAGCGAAAGAGGGGGAGTGATGGAGAGCGAAAATGGGATAGACAGAGGAGAAAAAGAGGATGAAATGGTGAAAGACAGAGGATGAAAGATGGGTGGAGGAGTGAAATGAAATGGGAAAGAGAAAGAGAGTAGGAAGCTATGGAGGTGGAGATTCGAGGGGAAAGCGTGAGTGATGGGAAGAGAGAGAAAGGTGGTAGGAAATAGTGAAAGTGGTAAAAGCAGTAAGAGTTACGGGGAGAGGGATTGAGACGAGTGGGAAAAGAAAACTGATGGAAGCATGAGGAGAAGGTGAGAGACGTAGAAAGAGGGAAACGCATGGGAAAGAAAGGGAGATAAGCTGGAACTGAAGGAGGAAGAGACGTGAAGACTGAGAAAGACCGGGGGAGGGGGTATGTGAAGGAGAGACACACAGAGAGTAAGCAATGGGGAGAAAATGTGATGGAGTGAAATAGATTCGCTAAGAGAGGGAAAGACAGAGATAGACAAGGTGAGAGGGTGAGACTGAGAAACTGAGAGACAGAGAGAGACAGAGAGACAGAGAGAGACAGAGAGACAGAGAGAGACAGAGAGACAGGGAGAGACAGAGAGACAGAGAGAGACAGAGAGACAGAGAGACAGAGAGAGACAGAGAGACAGGGAGAGACAGAGAGACAGAGAGAGACAGAGAGACAGAGGGAGACAGAGAGACAGAGAGAGACAGAGAGACAGGGAGCACATGAATGAAAATAAGCCAGCAGTGAATTAGGGAAGCAATGAATGGAAAATATTGATTTGAAAGTTAAGCAACAAACCTGATATTGTGAGAGAAGGGGGTATTCTAATGAAGTCCTCAGTAGATGACTGGTACTTTGATTTGCTAACCTAGAAAGTACGAAAAATTGAAGTTAAATTAGATATTTTGAAGTTAATAATATGTGTTTAGATCGATAAAAGGAACGGAAATTGTTGACTAAAATAATAAGAGTAAGAGAAAAAGAGAGAGTGTGGTGGGAGAAGGCTATACAGTTGGAAAGGAAAAGAGATTCTGCCAGCTCACTGTTTTCAAAATATGTCTACTATAGGAAAGATTGAAAGCTGGCAGAATCGTTAGCACGCTAGGCGAAAAGCTTACCGACATTTTGTACGTCTCTACCTTCTGAGCTCAAATTCCGTCGAGATCAACTTTACATTTCATCCTTCAGGGATCGATAAAATAAATGCCAGTTGAACATTGAGGTTGATATAATCGACTTACCCCTTCCCTGATAATGCTAGCCTTGTGCCAAAATTTTAAGCCAATATTCTAGTATTAGCACAGGACGGAGGGGGTCTAGCCGATTACATCAACTCTAGTGTGTCACTGGAACTTATCTTATCGACCCCGAAAGTTTGAGAGACAAAGTGGACTGCGGCGAATCTGAACGTAGAACGTAAAGACGGACGAAATGCCGCTAAGTATTATGCCCGGCGTGCTAACTATTCTGTGGACCCGCCACCTTCGGCGCCACTGATAATGACAAAGTTAATAGCAGCAACAACGACACAAACAACAGAAGCTACGACTCACACACACACTCTCACACACACACACACACACACACACACACACACACACACAAACATACAAACACACACACATACATGCTGCTTACATTAAAACACAAAAATGAAAATTTAGATTTACAATTAAGACACATTGAATTACGATTGGTATATATTGACTTACTATTTTTAACTATTACATGGTTTAATGGTTAATGATTTAACCAATACCAGATGGTATTAAACATTAATTAGCACTAATTACTCAAACTGAAGTGGTATTCCAAACTGATGTTTATATTAACGTTAATTATCTTCATGTTACTTAAAATATATTTTGCCACCATCACCAATGCTAGCTTCTACCATCAACATCATCATTGCCCATTGCCGACTGAACAACATGAATCAAAACACCAATGGAAGAGGAAACTCTATCTGGTCGGTCGGCCTGCTAAAATGTGTAACTGCATTCCTTCAGATAACAGCAAATGTTTTATAAAAAAACATCAATCTCGATCGTATGCATGTGATGTGTGAGAAAGATAGATAGATAGAGAGAGAGAGAGAGAGGGAGAGAGAGAGAGAGAGAGAGAGAGAGAGAGAGAGAGAGAAAGGCATATAGACTAGTGCCTAGAGTGTGCACTCATGATCGCGAAATCGTGGGTTCAATATCCCGATCGAGTGATGTGTTGTGTTCTTGAGCGAAACACTTCCTCTCACGTTGCTGTGCGAGCACTCCGACACGTGACGCGTAGCACTGGTGGTCTCTTTGGATTGGTAGCTGCACCCCGTGATCCGACCAATTTTGTTTCTGCGGCGTATGAATTTGCAGGTTATTTGTTTCCTCCAATATGTCAAAAAGAAAGGCCGCAACCAGCCAGCAGATGTCCATTTCCGGGGGCATCTCAACTATTTTTATGTTATTTGTATACTTTGTAGCATATTGTAAATATGCCAACAAAGAAACTTTTGTGTTAAACATCCTACGGACAAGGTACCCTGTTATGAGGGCCGGTTAGCCACTCAGTTTGTTGTGCGGTGCTTTCTGTCCTTATCTTCCGTGGGAAATCTCATCCTACCGTGCACTCTTTTTTCTCTATGGTGACGTATCAATGATGCCTCATCTGGGGTACCCAACTTTCTTGCCATGTCATCTGCTATTTTTGCTTAGATATTATTTCTACGGTGCTGTATGTACCATCTCCCAATTGTTTTTGTTTAGATGGACTAAGAGACATTCAATCTGATTGTGTGACCATATTCTTTAAAGAATGCTTTTTGCCTTTCTCAATTCGTATGCTGAGACTGAATTTCTTCTAGTACTCAGCGAGCAGCTTTAACGAAGGCAGTGATGAGGGAATGGCACATTGTGTCTTCTTTCATTGTGTTTGTGACGGTAGAGTTGGAAATTACTGGTATGTTGAGAGGACTGTGTTAACTGTTGCTTATATATTCATGCTCATCCGTTGTATTGCTGTTGTTTTCATGTTCGTCTTTGTTTCTGTCGTTCCTTTCAATTGCCTTGTTGTTCTTGTTGTTTATGCAAGCAATATTTCGGTAGATTATTGCAGTGGTCGCAGTGACGGTAGTGGTTTGTGATAACAATGGCAGAGCGTTGTCGCATCAACTAGCTCAATATTCATTTTCCTTCCACTGTATTCACTTAAACATTTGACGCGATTTTTGTTTAGAATGGATACAATTTGGAAAATTGAAGAAGGAAAAAACAAATTCAAACCCGAAGGGCTGTAACTTAACGAAGCCAACCAAACAGAAGAATTGCAAGCTGGCTTTTTAATGAGATGGTATAACAAAAATACAAATAGTCTTCTTTAAAACGACAAGCTGTAAGAATACCTGAGCAGGTTTGAACAGAGATGTCTCCATTGAAACGAAAACAATAATAATAACTCTGCGTATATAAGAGGAGAAATGCTACTGTACAGTTGGTCTCGCATGCTAGTGAGGCTGCCATTAATAATGATAATAATTCTTTCTTGTATAGTCCTGAAATTTTAGGGAAGGGATCCACTCGATTATATCGTCACCAATGCTCGACTGTTAATTATTTCATTTATCACGAAATAATGAATGGCAAAGTAGAGCTCGGCAGAATTTGAACTCAGAACATAAAATCTAATAAAATGGCGCTAAGCATTCTGCCCAGCGTGCTTTATGATTCTTCCGTCCTAATAATAATAATAATGATAATAATAATAATAATGATGATAATAATAATAATAATAACAATAATAATAATAATAAAAGCCTTTACTGCAATAATATAGCAGAGATTGAGTAAACACCTGGAAAATAACAACCTGTTTCCAGAAGAGTAGAAGGGATACTGCAAGGGCTCATACGGCTGTAAAGATCAATTATTGATCAATAAAGCCATAACTGAAGACGGCCGCAGAAAGAAGAAAGGCTTCAGTATGGCCTGGGTGGACTACCAAAAGGCTTTCGACAGTGTTCCCCGCACGTGGATTCTGGAAACACTAGCCATAAACAAGGTGGCACCAATTATCATAAAATACATAGAGCACTCAATGAACAAATGGCAGACAGTGCTACAGCTCCAAACAAAAGAGGGACTTGTGAAAACGAAAGCCATCCCCATTAGAAGAGGAATATTCCAGGGAGACACGCTCTCTCCACTCCTGTTCTGCCTGGCACTCACACCTTTAACAGAATTGCTAAATAGAACTGGATGCGGTTACAAATGCTATGGAAAAACAGTCAGCCACCTTCTATATATGGATGACCTAAAATTATATGCAAAAAAACGACAAAGAGCTAGAAACACTACTACAGACAGTACACGGCTTTACCAAGGAAATAGAAATGAAATTCGGATTAGAAAAATGTGCCAAAGCAACCCTGAAAAGAGGAAAATTAGTTAAAAGTAGCAATATAACACTAGATAAAGCCAATGAAATAAGAGAACAAGACGAAAGCCAACCATATAAGTATTTAGGAGTCAATGAACTAGATAGGATACAACATACACAAATGAAAGAAAAAATAAAGAAAGAGTACTATAGACGAGTTAGATCAATACTAAAAACAGAGCTCAATGCTAAAAACAAGATAATGGGTATCAACACTTTAGCTGTCCCAGTTATAAGCTACAGCTACAACATCCTTAACTGGACACTAAACGAACTATGTAAAATAGAGAGGAAAACAAGAAAAATAATGACAGGATATAGGATGCACCACCCAAAATCTGACATAGAAAGGCTATATATACAACGCACAGAAGGTGGCAGGGGTCTTATACAGCTAGAAAACTATTATAAAATAACCACCATAGGACTGCAAAAATACCTACTCCAGAAGCAAGGGAAACTAATACAAATAGCCACAAAACACGAGCAAAACAAAAAACTGTTTTCAGTATTTAAGGAAGCTGACAAATACAAACAAGAAATCAATCTACCTAACAAATACGAAGAAGAAGAAGAAGAAGAAGAAGAAGAAGAAGAAGAAGAAGAAGAAGAAGAAGAAGAAGAAGAAGAAGAAGAAGAAGAAGAAGAAGAAAAGCTATAAGACAAATGAAATCCAAACTAAAACTAGAACAGCAACGGACCATGATAAAACGATGGCAAGAAAAGCCCCTACATGGTAAATACTGGGCTAAACTAAATGCGAAAGAAATAGACAGAGAAAAATCCCAGCAATGGCTGCGAAGCTCAAGACTCAAAGCAGAGACTGAAGGATTTTTAATTGCTGCACAAGACCAGAGCCTCCCCACCAGAAATTACCAAAGACACATAATGAAAAGAAATATAACAAGTAACTGTAGAATATGTGGAGATCGACAAGAAACAATAAATCATATTATCTCTGGCTGCCCAGTCCTGGCTAAGAAGGAATATATTCACAGACACGACAGAGCTGGGACTTATATACGCTGGAAGCTATGCCAACACTATGGAATAACAACAGAAAAAAGATGGTACAAACACACGCCAGAAAAGGTCACAGAAAACGAGAAAGCAACCGTACTCTGGGATATGCCAATACACACAGATAGAGAAATTAAGGCAAATAGACCAGATATAGTTGTCAAAGATCATGAAGAAAAAAGATGTTTTCTAATTGATGTATCAATACCAGCAGATGACAACGTTTCTCTAAAAGAAATGGAAAAACTTTCAAAATACAAAGACCTGGAAATAGAGATAACTCGAATATGGAATCTAAAAACAGAAACAATTCCTATCATAGTAGGTGCCTTAGGTATAATAAAAAAATATTCAGACAAATACGTAACAAAAATACCAGGACTTACAAATGTATATAACATACAGAAAATTGCACTACTGGGTACTGCACACATTCTACGCAAAGCACTTTCAATACAGTAAACATAAGAGCACCACAGCAAACCACAGCACATACCCAAGGCGCGCAGAGCTGCGCTCGGTAGTGAAGTGAAAGCACGTTATAAAAATAAAACTACTGAACAATAATAATAATAATAATAATAATAATAATAATAATAATAATAATAATAATAATAATAATAATAATAATTTGGGTGAGACTTGGATCCAACTTGTACAAATGCAAAACAAAAGTCAAACATAAAATAATGATAATAATAATAATAATAACAATAATAATAATAATAATAATAATGATAATAATATTAATTTGCTCAACATCTTTAAACAAATCTTATTCAGGGACCTTTTGAGCGGGATAGGCTACTTGACCTGAAGAAAATTCTAACTGGGCCCCACCTGCGAGGTCATGCGTTGTTTATCTTGATATGGTCGTGATGCATGTGCCTGGTGTACCCTTATCAGACGGGTAGTCATGATGGGTATAATGAGCTTCGTATATCTTACCCCAGTGTCACTTTGATGGCATGTACTGCTCTCTCGCTCAATAATATTAATAATAATAAGAAGAAGAAGAATATTCTTTCCTACTCTAAGCACGAGGCCTCAAATTTTGAGAGAGGGGACTACTCGATTATATGGAATCCAGTATTTCACTGGTACTTAATTTATCGACCATCAAAGAAGGAAAGGCAAAATCGACCTCGGTGGAATTTGAACGCAGAACGCAGTGACATAAAATACCGCTAAGCATTTCGTCCAGTATGCTAACGGCTCTGCCATTTCACCGTCCTTCAACCCATCATGCCCGTTTGATTCCAGGGATGTAAAGAAAGAGAGCGAAAAACAAAACAAAATACAATCCCTTAAAATTTGAAATAGGAAGAATTTGGAGCATGGGAGCAGTAAATGTCGTGCCTATTAAATTGGTGCGTTGGAAACAGTCGGCAAATATATAGACGAATTGTTGAAGGAGGTTCGAATAGAATGCCCGGAAAAGCTCCCACAGAAAGTTTGTCTCTAAGAGACAGCAAGAATTATCAGGAGCGTTCTAAGCACTTGAAGGACAGATGAAAACTTTTAGATACCTAAGGTTACAGGTACTAACCCGCTACCCACATAAATCCCACCAGGAATTAGACCGAATCTGAGCCAAATCAAAATAATAATAATGATCATGATGATGATAGTTATGATGCTGCTGCTGCTGATGATGATGATGATGAGGAGGAGGAGGAGGAGGAGGAGGAGGAGGAGGAGGAGGGGGTGATGATGATGATGAGGATGATGATGATGATGATGATGATCTCAAACTTTAGCACAAGCCCAGCAATTTAGGTGAAGGAGCTAAGTCAACTGGTACTTATTTTGTCGACTCCGCAAGAATAACCTCGGTGGAATTTGAACTTAGAACGTGAAGACAGACGAAATGTTGCTAAGCAATTCTCCCGGCGAATAATAATAGTAATAATAATGGCAAGAAGAAGAAGAAGAAGAAGAAGAAGAAGAAGAAGAAGAAGAAGAAGAAGAAGAAGAAGAAAACAACAACAAGGCGGAAGAAATTTCATTTGAAAGCCCATAACAGCCGCAAAATATTTCAGTTATACTTGGTTTATAGTCCACATATTTTTGCCGAACTTTCGTAAAATGCTGAGAAATTAAATCGCCTTCAGTGGTATTTGGTAAAAGATTAGTTATCTCAGTTAATTAGACGTATGTCTGGAAGTGGTAATCTAAATTTAATCACCAGTGACACTTACTGGATTACAGCCAAGAGAAAATAAAAAGAAGAGAGAGAAATCTGTATAGAAATTATTATTAATAAAGCAAATATCATTATTATTATTATTATCATTATTATTATTATTATTATTATTATTATTATTGTTGTTATTATTATTATTATTATTATTATTATTATTATTATTCAGTATAGAAGATTTCCTCAGCTACCCCAAGAAAAGTCATACCTAATTAGACAGCTAAATAAGCTTGTTTATATTTTCTATTTGACTTTTTTTTACCGGGAGTAAAGGTTGTTTATTTTATCATCGGGAGTAGGTGCACGCGCGCGCACACACACACACACACACACACACACACATAAACACACACACATGCATACACACATACAAGCCCGCCCGCACGGACACACACGTGCGCAGGCACACACACATTTACATCCAGGCATGGATTCATATGTGCATATATATATATATATATATATATATATATATATATATATATATATATATATATATATATTACATACATGCATATATATATATATATATACAAGTGTATACATACATATATGCATGTGTGTGTGCGTGTGTGTATGTGTGTGTACGTTTGCGTTTGTGTAATCATACTGAAAGAAATAAAAATTTAAACAAACATGTAGAAACAAATGTACACTCGTATTAGGTGCAGTAATTTATACGGACGCAAGAATGTCGTGGGCCATAAAATACAGCAAATACACAGATGTGTAAATCATGCAAACACGCTCACACACACTTGTATATAAATACATCTGTAGACACTAAATTATGTTACTTACATAATCTTATTTTTTATTTCAATGAACGATTTTATTAATTATTATTATTTTATTGTTGTTGTTGTTGTTGTTTAGTCAGCAATCTAGTCCAATCGTTAGCATGCAGTGTTAAATTCTTAGCAGCATTTCGAGCGATTTTAGGTTCTAAATTCAAATTCCACTGAGGTTGACTTTGCCTTTAATCTCTTTTCGGGGGAGCCGATAAATTAAACGCCAGTTGAGCACTGGATTAAATGTAATCGCCAAAGCCCTACCCACCAAAACTCCGGCCTCGTACATATAGTGGAAATTATTTCGCCCGTCACTGCGTTCAGTGCTCATATTCCACCGGATCGATATCGACTATTTTGGAGACCCCTGTGTTAAATGAGTACACAGAGCTTCTGCATGGCACCCTATTCATATAAATGATTAAAAAGCCACGTAACAGTTTTACAACAAACTGAAAGCAAAATATCTCAAACGAATGGGAGATTTCTGTGAGAGTATAAACAAAATACTGCACAGAAATATTTGTGGAGACATCCACCAATATCCAGAAGGTAGAACACTGAAATAGTGTGATTCTATTCATTACCGTTTTCAATTATATGTACGGCCTTGCTCAGAACAGATAGTATAAATGTATGCAGTCTGCGGTCCCCTTGGAAACAGGGCCACCTACTAAATGACCACAGTTCACTAAATATAGATGTTGTGGCTATAAGTTACATGAGACTTTCCAATTGATAAATTTTCATACGCATTTTAGCTGGATACTACATTTACTTACTTTAATGTCAACTTGGAATGGTGGGGCTGTGGAACTGCCATGTTTTTCCGGAAAGGTCAGGATCTTGAATCTCAAGATAAGGGCCATATTCTTGGGACCAGAAATGAACTTGATGGTCCTGAATGGGAACAGGTCTTGATTTTTTAATCAGTCATTTGTATTGCCCTCTCTGTTTCTTCTATTAAGATTTTTAAACGTCCCGTGTTTCTTTTACTCCTCAACACTTGTTTTTCCTTTGTTTTGCGAGATCACTAGCAATTTCCAGATGAAATGTACCAACTTTATTTGCAATTACCGAATTGATACGCTGGAAAGAAAGTTGAATATTGAAATGGTTTCATCAGTGGCTAGATTTTGTCCTTTCCACTTGTACACGACTTTCACC
>NC_142939.1:51502722-51517722 GCF_046866305.1 Octopus bimaculoides | reverse complement strand
TATAGACATATTTGTTTATTTGTTCTTATATATTTGCGTGGTATTTCTATATTTACATATACATGTGTGTATAAACACACACATACATATCAATAGAAAGAGATATGCAGGAACATGTATGTGTGTGTGTGTACGTGTGTGTGTGTATGTGTGTGTGTACGTGTGTGTGTGTGTTTGTGTGTGTGTGCCTGTGCGTATTTGTAAAAGTGTCTGTCGCTTCACCTCACACAGGATTATTCAAACCAAAACACACTCACGTGCAGGCAATAATTGTGTACGTAACTATGCAACTATGTATATATGCATCTGTATAAAAACAAATATGCTTGTATGCTTTCATATATATGCGTGTGTGTGTGTGTACCTATATAATCATATATATACTTAGGTATATGTGTGTATGAATATATATACACTGGATTACTTCAATATAGGTAAACTCGGTTCCTTTGTGAGTCAAGTATTACTAATCTTTTGATATGCTAGCAATTTCATTTACTCTATTTTTCCAAATTTTTTGTTGCCATTTTACCATTTCCCCTTAATATTCATGGCACTATTATTCGATAACAATTTCCTTAATGAATACACCCGACAGGTGGGCCAACTGACTTCAACTACCTTAATGAAAATTTTTCTGCTGCACTTCAATGAAAATTCTTTACATTCAAATTTCAGCAACGAAGTAGAATCCTTTTTAAATCGAATGGTAATATTAAATAGTAACTCTTAATACACTCATACCCACTCTCTCGTGTGTGACAGTGAGGTTAGTGTGTTTGTATATCTCTATTTTCCGAGTTCATGCTATTTTTATTCGAAGACGTCATCAATAATTTCAAGTGTAGCATAAAATGTGTATTTATATTATATACTTTTTACTCTAACGTAAGCGGTTTTTTGTAAGATACGGCTATGACGGAACATTTCATCATATAATTTATCTTGTTTTGATTGTTGTTTATATTATAGTTCACCATTTTCAATATTTGCATAATTCTGTTTGTCGCTGTTCTCCGTCAAGATGCTGTAAAGGCTACTGTTAACCATGTCGACGTTTTTCTTTTCGCTACAGACCAAGATTGGAAAGATCCATTATCAAAGTCTTTGAAACGAAAATTGTTCCAGGTTCTTTTTGAATGAGCTCCTTGTACCATAAAGGGAAATTTGTGGATGGCGCTTTATATCATATAGAGAGCTTCTTAAATGAGCCCCCTGTACCATAAAGGGAAATTTGTGGATGGCCTGGTTTCAACGATGGATTCCAACGATGGTTTCACATGTATACACACACACACAGGTGACACTCGTGCATTTTTGGTGTTCATTCGACTTGGCAGGACTGAAGAACCTGAATGGTTCATAATTTATCGACCAGGAGAAATGAAAGACAAAACTGACTTTGGCCAGTTTCCAACTTAAGATGGAAAGAACCGGAATAAACACGGCACGGAATTCTCCTCGGCACTTTAATAACCCTGCTATTCGTTTTCCATGTCCCCTATATTGGCGTCCCTCAAATTTGAAGCTTTCTGGCTGCGTTAAATGTTATCAACTTCGTCCTGAGATCAGTGGATTAGCAGATTTTATGGAGCCTTTTAAGACTTAGTTTTGTCTCTTTATGTTTGTGTTCGAATGTTGCCTAGGTCGACTTAGATTTTATCCTTCCCTGAAGAATAAAACGATACACGTCAAATATATTTGAATATTACCAACTTATTAGAAAATGTATGGTCTTATTCGTCGTATGCAGTGGGGAGCACTGCTTGGCTCATCTCCAAGAGAGCCAAGGTACAGTCTCTGCGATTGTTAAAGATCGAAACCATATCTCTCTTTATTCGTATCCTATTACCTCGAAAAAAATTAGCATAAGGTATATGTAAGCCCAAAATAAAAAGAGAAAGCAATTGATGGTCTCAACAGTAATTCTGAACAAATACTGAAAGCCTCGGTTGGAGGAATGCATATATTCCACATAATCAATCGACTGAGACTTTACATGAATACCTACTTGATGACAGTTGGATGGGCATGGTTTAAACACAAAGAACAACAAAGATTGTTGCATTTTATTATGACTTTTTACGTTCAGTGTTAAGTCTATATGGAGTGAACGCTGGCATCCATCTTTTTCAGATCGATAAAATAAAAACCAAACACGAAGTGAACCAAATGCACCAAAATCTGTAGATGTCGCTATGTTTGAAATCAATAATATTGATATTTCGATGAGGTATTTGTTTAGTAAATGAACTGATCTGAAACTTTGTGGTCAAACTACACAAACAGACATTCAATCAGTTAAAGAACAACCACAATCTATTATACGTAATGTTTATTTAAGAGGCGTATGGGCTATTAATCTGTAAAATGTTCACCGCACTTCTGCGACGTTGCCTCTCATAATACTCCAATGGGTTAGAACTGAATCGATACAAAGGTCGTATAAGTAAGGTGAAACTGTTTGACATAATAATTTACTGTAGGGAATTTAGCGGAAAGGGAACAAAACAGGTTTATTGTCTTCTATTTCTAAATGGTTAATTCTCCGTGAAAAATTAATATTGATTTTTAAAAGTAAGTTAACAGATTTGGGTACAGAGTTATAGTTTATCCTATGACATTGACATCGGAAGGATGGTAGATAAGTTTGATATGGGCCGGATTCTAAAGTAGATTGCACTAGGCCGTAACTAAGTAATGCAAATTATTTTGTATGTGGAGTTTTATTGTCAATTGTAGAATTGTTTAAATTTCGTTTGTTTATATCATCACATATTTTATTAATGGTTTCATTAAGGCATATGTCGAATTATATGATTTCGATTTGCACTGTAGCACGTGGAATCTATATATATATATATATATATATATACATTATACAGAGAGAGAAAGAGAGTGAGAAAGCGAGCCAGAAAGAAAGACTGAGAGAGACAGAGACCCATACACTCATAAAGATATATACATACAAATTGACCCCGAAAAGATGAAAGGCAAAGTCGAAATCAGCGGAATTTGAGCACAAAATATAAAACCCTGATAATATGCCGGTAAGCATTTTGCACCACATGCTAACGATTCTCTTAACTCATGCACCTCTTTTAAAGAAAAAAAATATTAAATTGCATGAATGTTCTAATCAGAGAAGCGGAAGGGCAAAGATAGTGGTTGGAGTAATAGAAATAGATATTTTTTTCAAATCTGTTATAAATTTTATTTAGAGAAATTTTGCTATGAGGAGGAATATTCAAATATTTACACGAACGAAACTCGCTTTAATAATATTAAAATGCTACAAATATTACAGATAGAGAAATTTTGAAATTTGAAAATATTTAATAATCTTTAATACTAAACAAATTTACTCCTTTTAGTAAACCTAGTCATGGCTTCATATAGAAGTTTCATAAATATTTTGTCATTATATGTGTGTGTGCACCTTATATATATATATATATATATATATATATATATATATATATATATATGAGTGTATATATATATATTAATATATAAATGTACCCATTTTTCTTCTTGTATCTCATTTAGCCTCTCCAAGGATGTTCATTACCGATAAGGAGAGCGAGTATGTTTTCATCATAGATATAAATATGTTGGCGTTTGTGCGAGTGTAAAGAGGTTGTGTGCGCGCGTGTGTGACTGCCAATGCGATTTATGATTGCGTATGTTTCTGTGTTAGTGAACAGGTGCGTCTAGATATGTGTGTACGCCTGTGAAATGTCCCATTTGGAGGCTGCAATACAGATAAAGGTATTCTTAATAGTGCAACGCTTCATTATAACGTTGGAACTCTAATTAAAACCAAAAAATTAAAAATGCAAATTTTATTGCTTATCATTCCACGTTTGACTATTTAATTAATCCATTTACAATAATTCCATATCAAAAAATTAGTTTTATGAACGCATTAAGCATTGGAATTCCTATAAATATCGAATAATTAAGGCTGTTCACGTTGATTGGTTTGCTGCTTTAATATAATTAATTAACTCAAGGGGAATACTATCTCTAAAATAACTATATACATCTCTCTGCACAGATAAATATATAAGTGCTTATGTTGAATATTATGCGTGTGTGTGCGCGCGTGTGAGTATGTGCAAGCATGCACAAATACACGCATGTACACGTGCACACCCTTGCGCGCACACACACACACACACACACATAAACACACACCCACAGACACCCACACACACATATATATAAACATGGAGATATATATGTATATATATGTATATATATATATGTATGCACATATATATGTATATATATATATGCATAAATATAAACACACACACACATATATACGCATGCATACATACGTGTATGGGTGTATGTATATATATATATATATATATATCAATCTATCTCTCTGTTCGTCTGTCTGTATGTATATATGTATGTATGTGTGTATGCATGTATGTATGTATGCATGTTTGCATGCATGTATGTATGTATGAATGTATGTATGTATATGTGTATGTATGCATGTATGTATGTATGTATGTATGTATGTATGTATGTATGTATGTATGTATGTATGTTTGTGTGCTTTTGCTTGTGTGATGAATGTAATTCTTTCATGGAAATGTTTTAGAAACCAAAATGCTTGACACTCAGTCGTTCCTTGCATTTGATGAATGCATTTTCGTTCTGCACATTATTTGATTTTTAGTGATTCATTTTATTTTTAAAAGAAATTTTCACAATATATTCTAATTCAGCAACTTTTTATCTGGTTTGATTGCTTATAAACGCCTTATCTTATAACTTTGCTCATTTTAATTCCATGCTCTTCATATGTGCGTTTGTGTATGTGTGTATATTTATATATTTGTGCGTGTGTGTGTGTATAGACAAACACATACTTACACACACACACAAATACACTCACGCACACATACATATGCACACGCATTTCCGGGTATCAGATACGTAATGTTATTATACAGTAGGACTTCTGTTACTGAATGTATATGTGGAAACTGGCAAATATCCGTAGAGAATACACACAAAAAAATTGATCCATGTAGCTCGATTGAACAGGGTTTATTACAAATCACTACAACTGTTTCAGCACATCCTTATCAGCTATCAATTGCTGAATGTTACATATACTATATGCAATATCGCATTAGTATGATTCAAGAGTAGCTCTACATATGTGCGTCCTCAAGTGCCCAGATTCGAAGCACTGTTCAATATATGTGTGTGTGTGTGTGTGTGTTTGTGTGTGTGTGTGTGTGTGTGTGTGTGTGTGTGTGTGTGTGTGTGTGTGTGTGTACAGAAAGGGAGAGAGAGATAGGGAGCGAGAGGGAGTAGGATCTATGAACATAATAGACTTCACATTAAGCTCTCCGGCAGCCAATTGCATGAATAAGAATAAAGCCTGTGTATGCATTCGTGTCACTCTGTAAATTCAGGGGAGATTCCTACTATGTACTTGCGTATATATACATACATACATACATATATACATATATATCTATATATATGTATATATTCTGGAGAAAGCACATAGATATGAAACAAGGTGGGAAAAAAGGAGTACTCAAATACCAGAGGTAGAGCAATATACTTTATTATAAGCAGCAGAAATATCACAAAATCTCTTACTCAGAGTTTCACGTTTCCGTTCGTCGGACAGGTTTGTTAGAATCTAACAAAACTGTATGACGAACGGGAATGTGAAACTCTGAGTAACAGTTTTTGTGATATTTCTGCTGCTTTTAATAAAGGATATATATATATATATATATATATATATATATATATATAATATGCGTGGCTTATTTGCAAGTTAACAACCCAAAGACAGAAATGAAGACGTCACTAGAGTTACAAAGAGCACTAATCAGCACCAGTATTGCTAGAAATAAGAGTCAAAACAACTCAATAGCCACGGAAAGTATTATCTTAATGACTGGCATAGCGGGGAAGATCCCTACAGCGGACTGACTATGTTGATTTTCATAACACATATGGTATGCCAATTAGTAGCTTTATTTTTCTGTAAGTACTGGATTTATTAAGTATGTAAAGGGACTAGCTAATTACTTTTGGGGGATTTGGTGACAATATAGAACAGCTCTCGTGACGACTCAATACGCTTTGGATATCGGTTAAGATTCGTTATAATCTCATTGTTCATTCCACGGAGAAGTATTTGTATTTCTTCTGCGTAGGTTTATACACACATTGATAGATAGATAGATAGATAGATAGATAGATAGATAGATAGATAGATAGATAGATAGATAGTTGAGGGATCATTTAATCTATTGCATTCATAGTTTTGCTTTTTTTTAAGAAACCATGGTTCGGATAGGTAAATCCTTTCTTTCATAAGTAACTCAGTGTATATGTTACTCTAGATCAACCAAAATACGCTGTACCAAATAATTGAAATTCAATACCACCGACGTACAACTCCACTTAGTTTTGTATATTTAGTTACGCTTTTAGATGGTTTAGTGTTACACCTTCAAATCTAAAAGGGAAATCGTCTTGTGCATTTCTAAAATGTGTGAACCAAATATTCTGAATATACAAAGTGTCAGTTTCTGGAAGATTTTATCTTCAGTAAGTAAAAGTAAATATCGACTTGGTTATTTATATATGTGTTTGTAATGCACTGTTTAATACATCTATAAAAAAAAATTATTCTATCGAATAAGGTAAACGAAATATGTTTCAAATAACACTTTTAGAAATTGGAAATTTAATTTAATTTATTTCTCAATTTTCAAACAATAAATATAAGAAAATCGAATGAAAATGCTTAAAAAGTGGAAATGGTTTAATTGCAAATATAAACAGAAATTTTTGAAAGCATTTCAGAAAATAAATTTTATTATTAGTTAGAATACATGCCAAAGAAAAGACAGAAGCGAAAATAACGTTCATGCTGAAGTTGAATAGGCTAAGTACAGAAGAAAGAAACTGCATGAATATTTTAGTAAAGCACAAACACTTAGCTGAAATATGAGAAATTAAGAAAAAAATACAAGGTACTTCTTTCTTTCTCTCTCTCTCTCTCTCTCTCTCTCTCTCTCTCTCTCTCTCTCTCTCTCTCACTCTCTCTCTGTCACTCCCTCTCTCTGTTTGTATATATATATATATATATATATATATATATATATATATATATATATATCTTTGTGTGTGCATACACACACAAGCAGATATCTGTCAATAAGAGTATACACACATAACAGACATAATTGTGTGCATATATACAGGCGTATATATATATATTTATATATATATATATATGTGTGTGTGTGTGTGTGTGTGTGTGTGTGTGTGTGTGTGTGTGTGTGTGTGTGTGTGTGTGTGTGTGTGTGTAGATAGAGATGTAAGTAAATGTAGATTAAGAAGGGAGGAAAAGTAAAATAACTGCTAATGGTTAAAATTCAGAAAGTTGAAAAAAATCTCGTTAGTTATGTTTGGTGTTTACATAAAGGGAGTCTTTAGGCAGGAAAGAATTTGCTACGAATAATCGATAATATGGTCCTTTGTACACTCAGCTAAATACTAGTGGAATTATTAACGCACACGAGCGCACACTCACCCTGATACGCACACACACACACACACATACACGTACACACATACACGTACACACATACACGTACACACATACACGTGCACACATACACGTGCACACATACACGTACACATACACACATACACGTACACACATACACGTACACACATACACGTACACACATACACAAAGTTTCTTACTGCACCAAATGTAAAGGCCTGTGTTGGTTTAAACCGAATGGTTTGAAAAAAATATACATTCAGCAAAACTTTTAGTTCCTATTAAATTTCTCCTCTGTCGCCGTTTCAACGCAATATCCGCCGCAACGAACTAAGTTGCAGTTCAGTTGTATAGAAGTTCGATTTACAACAGAAAATTTGAATGATGAAATATCTAGATTTCACTTTAGATGACAGGAAACAGAAGTAGTTTTCTGTCACTAATGACTAATGATTCATACATATTGCATACTTTGGAACGCACATGAGATTTTTCTCCAAAATTCAAATAACATCTATTTATTATTGATGTAGGCTCTACGCAGTTGTTCGAGTAACAATAACAAACAGTTAATTTTTCGCTATATTCTACTCAAAATGCCATAAATTGGAAAATACCACTTTCGACAGTGTGGTACTCTCCCCTTTACAAATAGATTGGATTGCGATATCGGGAATGCATTTTATTACAAGACTGTTGGATGAAAGCAGCTCTATACGTAAACAAAAATGAGTGTATGTATGTGGTCATCTGACCTGCTAGAAATGAATCAACATCTACAGATCACAAACTGACAGTCTGAAGAGAAACGGTAGAACATTCGGCAATGCAATAATTAGACCTATATATATATAAAGGATGACATCACGGATGAAATGATCGTATTTAGAGACCTGACTTGAGAGTTCTGACATCGGTCAAAAGAATTACAGCTAACATTCTATATCGTGGGAATAGATGCATTAAAGCATTTTTTGACTCTCCAACGAACACTCTTAGAGTGATATTGCCATCAAATTTTGGCACAAGAACAACCATTTTAGTGGGTGGTATGAAGTTAATTAGATCTACTCCTGTGCTCAATCATTACTTATTCTATCGACTCAGAAAGGATGAAATATAAACTAGACCTTAGCGACATTTGAAATTAGAAAGTAAATAGCAGAATGAAATGCTGGTAAGTATTCTGCCTGCTCGACGCCTTAATATTGGTTTCAAATTCCGGCATGAGGCCATCAATTTAGATTAGATGGGTAAGACGATTATATCAAGCCCAGTGTTCAATTGGTTCTTATTTTATCGACCGATAAAGGATGAAAGGCAAAGTCGATCTCGGCGGAATTTGAACTCAGAACATAAAGACAGACGAAATACCACTAAGCATTTCGCCCGGCGTGCTAACATCACCTCCTTGATGTAGAGAAATATATGAGGCGTGACATTATCCAGCCAAGTCATCGCAGCAGAAGCCATTGTAGTACCAGTAGTACAGACAGAGAGGAGACAGTGTGCCTGAGAACAAGAATATGGTGTATCCTTGTGAGTGACATAATCTACATCAGTTGGATAGCATATTTTTTGGAGTGGTCTAGGATGTCTTTGTGTGCAGAAGTAGTAATCCAGCTATGAGAGCAGTACTCTAATGTGTAATTGATCTGATTGCCAATCTGATTGCTGAAGGAAAAATTATTTTCAACATTAAAGAGAAGGTTAGTAGGTTCAATGTTAAAGGACATGTACAGTGGTTAGAATAACGTCTCAATTAGTGTGGGGCTCAGCATTTGAAATTATTGTCAGAATACAATTTGCGTACTGCTCATGATTAAGTGGATTGTGGTACTTTGTTGATATGAATAAGATTTGCGTTTGGTTTGCTGATGAAATAGGCAAGGTTGACGTTTCCCTAAAGGCGATATCTCGGTATCTCTCGAAGTTTGGGGCTGTTTCTCGTAATCTTTAACGTCCCATAAGCTTTGCTCCAGTAAAAAAAGTGAGCGTCTCCTAATCAATCGAACATGGCAATTTTTAGTTCCCCTTCTAAAGGCATATGCAATCACTTTCTATTTTTGAGCAAGAAGAGTTAAATAAATTTTCCTGTCTGCGGAAGAATCGTTTAAGAGAGCCTGGATCTCATGAACAATGATTTACATAACCACGACATATATAACTAATTTTTATCACTATGACACACACATACATGCATGCACGCATACATGCATACATTATACACACAAACACACACACACACACACACACACATATACCTGTGCGTGGATGTTATAAGATAAGGCTATAATCATAGAAATTATTATAGCAGTGGCCTAGTACATAAAAATGACCGTATAGGTAACATTAATTTGTTTACGTATATAATTATAAAAATATAATTATAGTTAAGGGCTACTGGAAATGACTATCGCCAATGCTAGAAGTAGATGTTAGATACCTACAACCCACTAAAATTTCTTCTCTATATTCAACCAAAGGTATATACGCAAGGAAATGAGCAAGAACATTGAGAACAAATATTGGATAATTCTATACCTCGATTAAAGATTGCTTTACGATCTTCAGTAGAATATACCGTTAATATATAAACGAGAAATATACGTACCCACTGATAAATTCATCCGCAGATACCAATGCATCAGTAGACGAAAATCCTTATATATATTCTATAGATATATGCATATACGTGTGTGTGTGTAAGCGTTTTTGTATGCAAATGTATGACAATGAAAACATAACCCCACTCGTCTTTCAAAATAAATTTATATATTTTTGGCATATGTCACGCAGTCCAATTTGTCTGTCTAAACCTCCGTTAGATATTCTCGGGGTTCAATGTTTTCAATAAAATCTGTTTTCTTCTTTCTTTCTTTTTTTTGTTTTCTTTTTCTTTTATAATAATCTGAAACGAAAGATCAATGTAAAGTATCAGACTTTTGGAATGAATCATTTATATTTTATTTTTGAATTCGCAAATGCTATACGGCTCTCATATTGATTTTTTTAAATGACATTATTTATTAGATAAGAACAAGTCTACCTCGCCATTGTGATAACATATTCACATTTTTAAGATTTCTCATTTTGTAAAATGGCAAGAAAGATTAGTTTATGCCTGCTGGTGTATAGACAATATTTTATGTCTGGTGGGGAATCAGTAGTTGATGGAAGCACAATGATAATAGTCTCACTATATTCTCCCTTGCAAACAGTCTGGTCAGTATTACAATTCACTGAATCTTTCTTTCAATAGTACTATTCATTGTCACTTATTACTAATTGTAACATTTTCCCAGTAAACAGCTATACGTAGGGGTAGTCTATAATTGCAGAATAATATTTTGAGAGACTTAGTAGCAGCAGACAGAATGCTGTAGCTTCTCTTTTGATAATCTACGGGTTATGCATGTTTTGAGTAGGTGTAGTTTCGAAATAGCATATATATATATATATATATATATATATATATATATATATATAAGGATTTACTTTTCGTAATGAGATGAAAAACCAAGGCGGTGTATAATATAGAACATTTATAAATAGAATGTCTTACAGCTGTTTCCAGGATATTTATTATATCCCTTCATCGGTGACGGTATGAGAGGATGATTAAGCAATAGTTAGTTTAGTTATGATAGGAAATAGAAAGTGAATGTAGGGATATTGTATTTGTAAATCCATTGTTTAGGAAGAATGGTATACATATAAGATTCCAATACCTTGAGAGTAAAAACCAGTTCTTTTTAAGATTGGTCATTGCCTTTGTAAATCCCTTATTAAGATTGGAATCTTAATAATGTGGTGAAGGGAACTTTCTGTCTTCTCCAGCCAGTGTACCAAACTACACGAAATTCTTAAACATAATCTGCTATTTATGTTAATACTGTAATTATATAAATCAGATCTATCCAGGTTTTCAAAGCCGTCATCAAAGCGAAAATTACAGCATTTTTTGTTTGTAACTATAATTGGATGTATCTACAACTGATCCAATTATCCAAATGGTTATTTCTTTCTTAAGAGAGTATAGTTTCCAGAATATTTAGCAATTATTTCTAGCAGGTCTGTCAAGTCAGCACAGCATTGTGGCGTTCCAATTTTTTTACTTTCTTACTAGTGCTATAACATCTGTTGTCTCCCACTGAACGTGTTGCTGGTGGAGGAGTTGAAATGTACAAGTGTGTATAAGTAATCTTTTCTACTCTAGGCACAAGGCGCGAAATTTTTAAGGAGGATACCTAATTTATCGACTCCGAAAGGATGAGAGATAAAGTCATCCTCGGCAGAATTTGAAATCAGAACGTAAAGATAAACTCAATAAGCATTTCGTCGCCCAGCTCACCGCCTTAGCGTGTGTAAGTAATACTGAGTGGCAACATGAAATAATGACACTAACATACGGTGAGGTGATGAAGTGTTGTAAAATAGGGTGTAGGTCGGTATGTTGATTCCAGTAGATGTAGGATTTTATGAGTGGGTAATGAGATCCACCATGTCCTATTTGACTTTTGGCTCAGGAAATATTGCAAAGCAATTGTATGGAAACTGGAGAAGGGCAGCATCAGGTGCTTCATGAAAATTGCAGAATTGGAGAGAGTACCACCAAAGTGTGGAGAAACGAGTACATCCTCAGAAACTATTATACAGAATGTTGCTGCAAATTTGAAGTAATGACAGCAACATTCGATTCGGTGTAATGGTTAGAAAGGTATGAGAAAGAAAAAATAAGGTTACGATGCGGGTGAAAAGAACCTCGATATTTCATGGTAGCATCAGTGCCATTTGGTAACGCTGGAAGACACAACACAGTGGAAGGATTCCTAATTTCAAAAATTTTCAGTTGCTAACTGATGAAGCAAATGTCTTGCAAGTACAATATAAATTATAATGATGATATAGTCTGCAAATAAGAAGACTTTCAAAAATTGTTTTAAAATGTATAAAAAAAATACCGTCTCAAGTTTTGCAGTTTCCTTCCTTTGTGAATTTCCAGCAGCAGACGACAAAACTACAAAACTGCATGTAGTACAGTATACCGTCAGCAATTTTCTCTTACTCTCCTACTCTCACTCTCTTTCTTTCCTTCTCGCTCTCTCTCTCTTTCTTTTGCACTCTCTCTCCACCCGTCACCCGCTCTACGTCTCTTGATTTCCCTTTCCCTTTCTTTCTCCATCATGCCCAATACCCTTTTTCATTTAGTTGTACCAGGTAGCCATTGATAGAATCACGACACTTTCTCAAAGCCATAGCAGTCACAGGAAATTAGAATTTCTCCATTATTGCAGACAGGAACTTGAAGGTGATTCATCGTTGGAAAGTTTATTTGCAATTCATGCTAATAAACTTATAAAATTTTCCAACAACATGCTTTGAAATCTGTAATTACAGCATTCCCCAAAAATCACACCACATTTTGCTAACAGCCAATTCAATAATATAGAAGTAGCAGAAGTTTCTTTTTTTTTTTTTTGCAATGTTGTTATAACTTCCAACATAGGCACGAGGACATTTGTAAACGGGAGAGTGCATTTGTATCGAGCCACTGTTATTTATTTTATTAATGCCTAAATTGAAAAAGACGACACAAGCATGTGATATTCGCATACAATGTGTCACTAAATATCAGATGCTTCGGTGGTATATATATATATATATATATATATATATATATATATATATATATATATATACCATGCTACGATTGTGACTGCTCGCCGCCTAAATAATAAAAATTTCAAATTTTGATACAATGCTAACAATTTCGGGGGAGAAGTTAAGTCGATTAGATCGACCTCAGTGCCCAACTGGTACTTATTTTAACGACACTGAAAAGATAAAAGGCAAAGTCAACATCGGTGGCATTTGAACTCAGGATGTGAAAACGGACAAAATGCCGCTAAGCATTTTGTCCGGCGTTCTAACGATCCCCTTTTTTAGCCTTCCTTTCAGCAAAAGCAGCCATGTCTTACTATTACTACTTATCTTGCTACTTCCTTCTGGTTTTTATCTCCATTTGGCTTTTTGGTTTCTCTATCTCCTACTGTTGCACTACCAGATCTTAAAATGTCCTTGCTATTATGTACTCTCGCTAAACCTCTACTACTTTGTTTTCTAGGCAAATACAATCTCGCTACTGCTGCTTTGGGGTGAAGTCCTCTATTAATATTGCATTTCTTCCTATTTCTTCTGTTTAGATTTGCTATTTTCGATTTTGTTCAGCCTACAAAAGCTGCTGAATATCTAATTATTAACTATTTCTACCTTAGGCAAAAGGCCTTGAAAATTTAGGGGTAAATTAAATCGACCACAATGCGTGACTGGTAATTATTTCATCGACCCCGAAAAGATGAAACGCAAAGTCGACCTCGGCTGAATTTGAACTCAGAAAGTAAAGACAGACGAATTACCGCTAAGCATTTCGCCCGGCTTGCTAAGGATTCTGCCAGCACGCCGCCTTGAATATCTAACTATTAATGAAATTGCATATGTATTTACAGACTTCACTGGATTTGGATGTTTAGCTTTGACTTCATTAACTTCTCAATTTAATTTTTCATCTCTATAGTACTCTGTCACATTCTAATATTCCTAGATACTTATAACTCTCTCATTCCAGTGGTTTTAATGTCTTAACATCCGGTAATTGAGTGTCATCCCCGCTGACTACTTGTCCCTATTTTAAAACAAATATGGCGCACTTATCTATGGCAAGTGCCATACCTATATCTTTGTTGAAGAGTTTTACCGTTTATAGTGAAAAATCTGTATCTTTCTAGAAAGCTTCAAATAATCAATGTAGAACAAATAGCTAATTTTTCCTTTACTATGTTGCTTTTGCTGTTATCGTTTATCATAATATTTCTTGTAGCAGTGGTATTGGCAGTGATGGCGGTCGAGGAGTTCGCCGTGACCATGCTCATAGTCTTATTAATGTTACACTTATTTGATACTTTTGGTGGTGTGTCATTTATTGCGGGGAAATTCAACTTCATAATTGCAATAATTCCAATTCCCGCGCTGCGTTGTCACAGTTGTTGCTGCTGCGGGTGTTTGTTCTCATAGTGGTAGTGAGGTTCACTGTACTTTGAACTTGGTGAGTACTCACCCTGCCTTCCATTTCAGGGTAGAAGGCGGAGGGCTCTAACGTATCTCACAACCCACTAATCAGAACTATCTCTTAGTTCTTCTTCCATGTTTGTAATCATGGCGGACGGCACCATATATTTTTTTAATAAAATCATTTTTTTCCCTAAACATGATGAAAATTTTCTTTTTGAAATTGAGTGCCCAAAGGTTCTCGAACAAACATATGAACCCAAGCTATGCAATGGTTTTCGTTTCAGCAAACATTCTGTAACATAATAAACAATTTACGACTTTTGAAGAAAAAATTTAAGCGATAAAATAAACGAGCA
>NC_142939.1:51490222-51497722 GCF_046866305.1 Octopus bimaculoides | reverse complement strand
AATAAAATTTATATTACAAAACAAAAATTTAGCGCAGCGTAAATAGATAATAAGAAGTGCAGAATGTATTTGTAGTATGACATATTAGCAGAGGTATAACCATTTAATGTGAAATGCGGATAACATTTGTAGAATACGCTATTTGTAGAAGTGTAAGAAGATAGTATACAGAACCCTTTGTATTAAAGGAAGAAGGCCTGAAATTTTGGGGTAGGAGGCCGGTTGATTAAATTATCTCCAGTATTTACCTCGCACTTCTTTTAAAGACTTCCGAAGGGATGAAAGGAGAAGCCGACCTCGGTAGCATTTGAAATCAGAACCTGAAGACAGCCAAGATGCCGCTGATCAATTTGTCCTGCATACTAAGAATTCTACCAGCCTGTCGCCTTGACGAGCGGAAGTATAATAAAAGTTAAAAGTCACTAAAAGATAACAGGAAACTGCAATGCCTTCTTGTTTTTGCTGAGTTCCATTGCATGTACGTTTCATTACAACTGACTAGAGAATCTCAGACCTGAAATTGATACGTATTGATATGAATGTTTTAAAATCCGTACCTGTTATTCATCGCATTTTCTATAAATATTTCTCCGAATGTCTCAGCAAAGCGAATAAACCTCTTAGAAGAGACCAGTTAGTTTCTGTTTAAATTCGTTCTGTAGATAGAGAGAGAAATATGTATGTCTATGTGTGAGGGAGATTTTAGTTTAAAAAGAAATTCTATTTGCAGAGAGAATCTAACTATATATTTATTAAATGTGCACGTATACATCTGTTTACAACTTATCAATAGAATTTAGAATTAATAGACATGCAGAGAAAAATGTATCTGAATCTAACCAATATTATTTGGTTCACTGTTTAGACTTAGTTTCTTGGCAATTATGCAAATATACAAAAGCAAAACTATACACAATAATTACGATATTAGTAATACCAATATGCAATCACAGCAACAACGGCAAGTAAAATTATAGTAGTAGTAGTAGTAGTAGTAGTAGTAGTAGTAGTAGTAGTAGTAGTAACAATAATAAAAACAATACTTATTGTTATTATAGTTTTATTAATTGATTTCATGCAATTCTTTTGTTATCGTGTTATTTCTGAAACCGGTGATTCGTATCTGGCGCAATAAATAAATGAATGAATGAATAAATAAATAATTAAATAAATAAATAATGAAAAATAAATAAACTATAATTGGAAACAAGAAAAGAAAAATGGAAAATAACAAGGAACAAACCAACATTTCAAGACCGCAATACACCACAAATTAAAACAAACAAAAAAGAATTTAACAAAACCATATCAGAGCATCTAGAGAAATCACATCTTTCTTCTAGCCACATTTCTTTATCCAATTTTCAGCAGACGTTTGTTAATTCGATCAGCAAAATGCAATTTTACCATTAAGTGCGCTAATATTGCAGATTTCACCAATTTCGTTGCAGTAATTCTACGATGGTGAAGAATAAAATTCTCCTGGAAATGAATTTAAAACTCAATTACAAGGAGTTTCAATGAAATATTCTTTTCCGGAATTTACTTTTAGTCAAAATAGGAGCGTATTAACAATTAGAGGCGGTAGGAGGGGAAAATTCTAGATTTTGTTTAAATATTTTACCTGTGGAGAGAAAGGATAGACCGATCGTTTCTGTTTTTATTTTATTTTCTGTTTGGGTTTTATTATTCATGTAGATCATTGTTAGTTATATCTTTGAGCGAGAGAAAGAAATATTTTCCGTGTGTTTTCGCCTAATATTCTTTAGTCTGTGCGGCAAAAACTATACAGTCAGAAATTAGCACAGTACTACTACTACTACTAATAATAATAATAATAATAATAATTCTTTCTTTATTGGCCACAAGGACTCTACACAAAAACAAAGGACGGCACAGCACAAAGGACAGTGAATATATATATATACATACATATATATATATATATATATATATATATATATATATATATATATATATATATATATATATATATATATATAGTGCGTATTAAGTGAAAAAAAACAATAACGATTAACAGTAAAAACTCGAAAAATAAAATTCTCCGAAAGGGGATAGCTCCATCTAGCGGCAACCGAGGAGCCCCACACATCCTGGATAACCCGAGTACCAAAGGTACATCGAGCGGACGCCTCTCTCTTCTCCATTCCCTCCTGCCTTCAGGCACATGCTCAGAATAGGACCATTAACTCAGATCATCCTCATCCCATTAATCCATATTACAGCAAAATTACTTGAGGTCAGCACTTACTACGCCACCTCACTTACCTTTTCAAGTAGGAGTTGAAAAAGATGATGTGAGCCTAGGCCGAAGCGGGAAGTGTCAACCTTCAATCCTTTCAAATTTTTCACCACATTTAGCTCTTTCGCTACAGCCATCAGATGAAAGATAACTACCTGCCCCTTGCGACTCAAAAATAGAGAAGCAATATTTATGATGGACTCAGCGGATAACCGGATCCATCCTACGAGCAAAAACGGCTCTCCAGCAAAGTTCCACATGTCAACTGGATGAGTGCATACAGAACGGTTCATCCCCTGCGGACATCTTGTACAGGTCCGTCTGACAGCAGTGCGTGTTTGTAGAGCTTGTCTCGAACCGGTAGAGCACCCACTCCCCGTAGCTCTCCCAGGTTAAGGACTTCTGGAAATTATCTATAGGTCCCGGCGGCCCGATAAAAGACCAGCCTATTCATTTCTCCCAACGCCCAGAGATTCCTCATGGACATCATCGTCTTTGCCTGTCACTAATTCCCTGTACAACTCTAGACACCCACTCCAATATATACAACAATTTACTATATATATATATATATATATATATATATATATATATATAAGGACATTCAAATTATTATTATTTCTGTAAAGTAGATTCGCTACTACCATCATTGTATAATTTAAAACGATATATCAAGAAATAGTTTAGTTCTTCCGAAACTTGTCTTCCGTACATACACCTGCTTCTGTTACATATCTTTGAAAGAGATACAAAATGGCTTTATAATTAATGGTAGTAAAATGTCCCATTCTGTAAAGGGACAAGTAATATAAAAACACAATGTATTTATACATGTTGATGTTTTAAGTAAAATATAAATACAATAGACCAGCAGTGGTTTCTGATTTATATACAAGATGAACAGTTTTGAAGGCAAAGTCTTCGTCAATTCTATCGACTCTACGAATTGACTTATTTCAAATTCTTTTTATATTAAATCACAAAGGATAAATTGCAAAGTTAACACAGGCTTGCTTTGCAATCTGCAGGCACAATTTCGGTGGTTATACCGAATTGTAATTTGTCTGATGATCAAACGATTATGCCAGCAAACGTTTACGCGCGAGACAATTCCTCTACAAATATGAGCGTTACTATGTCATAAATATAAAATAATATCAGTTACATTGACCTACATTAGACGGTAATAACGATAATGTATATGTGAGTGGTTGATTAGATTCTAAATTCTCTGCAATTATCATGGGATTTGAGAGGGAAAAAATTGAAAAGCTTATTGAATAAAAAAGACGCATATGTATTTTTTATTTCCAGACTCGCATTAGCGATCAATAAGCGTAATTTTCACACGATATTCTGGCAAACGATAGAATTTTTTTGGTTCGTCTTCCGTTATAGGGTGTATTCGTTTTTCACTCTTTTGTTGCACTTGAAACTGTCTAATACGAACACATAAGACAAACAAAATTTTAGTGAAACATTTTCATTATAAGTGTTCATATATATTTGTTTCTATGTAGAGTTATATATATATTTAAAAATCAATTTATTATTAAACTGAAGGATCACTCAATACTTCTTAGTCGAATACATATTGAATATATCTTTATTAATGTTTTACAGGAAAGCGTTTGTCAGTAACTTTGAAGTTTCATCTTACCATCTGTTTTATATACTCATATGTATGTACGTACATATGCGTATATCTCACCAGCTTCAGTCGTAATTGTGTTTTATTTTTCACATAGAAAAAGCGAGGTAAAGTTGTTCAGTTTCCGAACTGGATTGCCTAATGCACATTTGCTGCATGCTGCTAATCAACTTCTATTTATTAAACTAAACACCTGAACGGGAAATACGTTCAACAATACATCTTTAAATTTGGAATATGTTAAAGAACATTCAGTGGTAATTAGAATTAGACATAAAAAAAATAATAAAAAAAGTAAAGTGATCAAGTATTAATGAAAAAATATCATTAAATGAAACCGTATAAATAAATACCATCTTATACATGCACATATTTTGATACATACATACACATATATGTATGTGTATTCATATACATATACATGCCAAAATGAAAGAAAGAAAAAGACCCAAATTGAAATGAAAAATTTCTATCATTAAATAAAATGAAAGTTATAAGTTATGAAATATTAACAGAAATTTAATAAAATTTTAAACAAGAAAAAATAACAAACTAAAAGTTTTTATTTAAATTAATGTACAAAAAATAATATAAAAAATACTGAACATTTTGGTTAATTTCTATATGCGTTTTAATATTGCATTTAATTGAAACGTATTAAATACAACTGTTTGTTGAAGAATTCTGCAGGTTGCCAAAAATGGTTTATTTCTAGTAATTAACTGAAATCAAATTAAGCACATGGTATTCGACATTAAAGAACTAATTGGCAAAAATGGAAATAACTGAATATCATGTAGAAATATCAGCAAATTTTCTCTTTGATATTGGCAGAAGTTATCAGAGAGCTTTGAGGGAGGAGGTGTTGCCGTCAGAGAAGGAAGAGAAACCAGTTTTATTGTTTGATGTTTCTGCCAAGCTATTTGTTGCTGCTCACGGTATTCATGTGTGTGCTTATGTCTCTATACCTGTATATGCAAGTGAATTTTTGTATTTTCCTACCCACAAATATATGTGTGTGTGTATGTGTGTGTGTGTGTGTGTGTGTGTGTGTGAATACAAGTATGCATGCCTATATATAAGCATATAATTACATGTATGTGTATGCACATATGTTTCCGTGTATTTATATGCATTTATGTGTGTGTGTATGTGTATGTATGTTCGTGTGTAAGTTTGTACGTAAGTATGTAAATGCACATATGTCTGCGTGTATTTATATGCATATATGTGTGTGTGTTTGTGCATGTATGTTCATATGTAAATATGTATGTACGTAAGTATGTAAATGCATATATATATATATATATATATATATATATATACACAAAACACACACATACATATACGTATATGCATACATACGCATGTAACTCTATATGTATACACACACACATATATATGTATATAAACATACACACATATGCATGTATTTTGTGTCACTGTTTGTCCCCCAGTACCGCTTGAGAACCGGTGTTGGTATGTGTCTGTCTCCGTAGCTTAGCGGTTTGGCAAAAGAGACCGATAGAATAAGTACCAGATTTAACAAAAATATGTATTGGGGTCGATTCTGTAAACTAAAAATTCTTCATGGCTGCAATTTAATGTGACTGAAACATGTAAAAGATAAAAAATATACAATCACGGTGGTGCACCAGCATGACCGCAGCCACTTGGCTGAAACACATAAATAAATAATATACAATTACAAGTAGAAAAAAAAAGCGTAGTATTATAGGTATGATCTCTGGCAGACTCAAAATGCAGGATGGTAATTTTTTCAAAACGCGAAGTGTATATTTATACATCTCAGCACATACAGATAGTTGCAGAGTTCATATCACAGAATAAAATTTCTGATAGGTTGGTTAATGAAGCAGCATTCTAGAGTATTTATTACAAAAGCTAAACTGAGAATACTTCTATAGCTCGTTTTTATCAAAGTGTAGATGCCGTTGTGATCGTGGTGAAAATGAAAATGTATAACTTGCCTTTTCGACACATTTGTCGACCAATCGTGAAGATATTACCATCTACATCTTCGTAGATAAATGGAAATTTCAGTTAGAGTAATCCTTCGGCATAGCACGGTTCACCTATCGTGGTTTATTATCTGAGCCTATGTCGATTACCCAATGGTGTTGTTTTGCATTTATAATAAAATAAACATGCAAATTATAAAAAGAATAGAAACAATACAGTACAGTACTGTTTCTACTTCGCGGATTTTAACCTATCGCGGTAGTTTTGTAACGTAACACCCGTGATAGTTGACAGATTACTGTATTTCATTTGGAGTGAGATTGTTTTGTTTTTTTGGGGTCTTTTTTTTTTTGCAAACATGCAAATTTTTTCCATGAGTTTCAATTTCACAATAAAATATAACATGTTTTTCTTTTAAATTTTTTCATGCTATTTTTTGATATAATGATATGCTATGAAGGAGGAGTTAGATTTCTGCCTAGAATTTACCAAGTCTAAACGGAACACTTTGTCTCACGATCTCAGAAAATAGCTTTGAGTATTTTTGCATAATTTGAGGAAAAATGTCACATTGTTATTTTCATCCAAACGGGGAAATATTAACCTATTATATTGTATATCAAATGTGCTAAAGCCGACTTTAATGTTGATATATTGACAGTCAATAATAAACAGGCGGTTTGATAAAGGATACAAAATACTTTTGTAAGATACTCTACTTTATTAATATACAAGCACGTTTTCATTTGAGCGAATGAGTTGTCGAAGGAATTCGCTGATGTTTATACACGGACACAGTTATATCACCATTCAAAAGTCACCTGTCCTCAGTACTAGATTTGATTTTCTCAGACAGCTTCTATGATGATGATGATGATGATATAAGAAGAAAGGATAGAAAAGTTTTCATTGATATAAGAAGTAACACTTTAAAAGAATCTATTTTACTTTCCTTTGTACATTTCAAAAGGGTCTCACTCTTACTCTTTTTCATTCCTTCTCCCTTTCAATCTATTTCTCACTCATTCACTTCCTCTTTCTCCACCATATTTGTTTTTCAGTCATACTGGATAGTTTCAACGATATTCTACAGTTATAACTAGATTCATTGTATTCTTCTATATCTTCAAGATAATTGTATTCTGAACGGAGTTAGCATTGTCTTCCTGTCACTAGGGAACTGATTCGAGAGCCTTATCTTAGATTTTGAGCACAGAGATTATTTCCTGTTGGAACCAGTTTCTGCTGACAATTTTCAATGAATAATATGAAAGAATCAATGAATGGTTTGTAATTCTCTGAATGTTATGGAATTCAATGAATGGTATGTAATTTTGTGAATGTTATATAATTCTACGAATCCTGTGTATGACGGTTAATGGACTGTCCAATCTTCTTTATTCATATTCTTCTTGATGCTCCTGAAAAACCTTATATTTCTAATGAAATGAAGGAATCATTCTCTTCTTTAGTGATAAATGTTTCATACGATTAATTGGAGACATCATGTCCTACACTAAAATTCAAAGATGGTCAAAATAATAATAATATTAATAAGAATGAAAGCTAATAATTATAATTAGAAGACCATCTACAATCTCTC